>NC_134097.1:61872689-62172689 GCF_000715075.1 Nicotiana tabacum
TCAATTCAATGCTTCAGTACGTACTCTAAGGAGTGATAACGCTAAAGAATACATGTCAGAGTTATTTCAGTCCTACATGAGACAACATGGTATATTACATCAGTCTTCATGAGTTGATACACCCTCTCAAAATGGAGTTGTTGGGAGGAAGAATAGGCATCTACTTGAGACAGCTCGAGCACTTTTGTTCCAAATGAAGGTTCCTAAACAGTTCTAGGCTGATGCGGTTTCTACGGCTTGTTTTCTGATTAATCGCATGCCATCTAGTGTACTCGATGGTAATGTGCCTTATAGTGTTCTTTTTCCGAACAAGTCATTATTTCCGGTGGAACCTAAGGTGTTTGGAAGCACATGTTATGTTCGAGATGTTTGACCATCTCTTACCAAGTTGGATCCCAAGGCTGTGAAGTGTGTTTTCCTGGGCTATTCTCGCCTTCAGAAGAGGTATCGATGTTATTCTACTGAGCTTGGCAAATATTTAGTGTCAACTGATGTGGTATTTTCAGAGACTACACCATTCTTCTATGCACCTCCCATTTCTACAAGCCAGGGGAGGAAGATGAGTGGCTAGTATATCAGGTTACCCATACTTTGACAGAACAATCAGATGATACTCTTCGATCTCCCAGTTCTTCTATTGAGCACCAATCGACTATTATGCCTTCAGTACCTGCTCCAACAAGACCTCCAATTGTTCAAGTTTATTCGCGGAGGCGAGAGACAAATGATACATGTCCCGCACCAGTTCCTACATCATCTGATTCTTCTTTGCCTGATCCTCTAGATAATCTTGATCTTCCTATTGCTCTTCGCAAAGGTACACGTACTTGCAAATCGACATATTCTGTTGATAACTTTGTTTCCTATGACCACTTATCCTCTACGTCTATATCTATGATTGCTTCTCTAGACTCCATCTTCGTACCCAAAACAGTGAAGGAGGCTTTGAATCATCGCGGATGGTCTGATGCAATGCTTGAGGAAATACATGCTTTAGAGGACAACCACACCTGGGATTTGGTAGATTTACCAAAGGGAAAGAAACCAGTAGGATGCAAGTGGGTCTTTACAGTTAAAGTTAATCCAGATGGTTCTGTGGCAAGACTTAAGGCCAGACTTGTGGCGAAAGGGTATGCTCAGACTTATGGGGTGGATTATTCTGACACCTTCTCCCCGGTTACCAAACTCACTTCTGTCCGCTTATTTATTTCTCTAGCTGCGTCCCAGAATTGGCCTTTACATCAGTTAAATATCAAGAATGCGTTCCTTCATGGTAATCTTCAGGAGGAAGTGTATATGGAGCAACCACTCGGTTTTGTTGCTCAGAGGGAGTATGGGAAAGTCTGTCATTTGAAGAAGTCCTTGTATGGCTTGAAGCAGAGTCCACGAGCTTGGTTTGGCAAGTTCAGTGAGGTAGTTCAAGAGTTTGGGTTGAAAATGAGTAAGTGCGATCACTCAGTCTTCTACCGGAAATCAGTAGCTGGCACTATTCTCCTCGTTGTATATGTTGATGATATTGTTATCACATGAAGTGACTATGTTGGGATTTCTTCCCTCTAAGTCTTTTCTGCATACTAGGTTTCATACAAAGGACTTGGGCCAGTTGAAATACTTTTTGGGAGTAGAAGTAAATAGAAGCAAGAAGGGAATTCTTTTATCTCAGAGAAAGTACATTCTTGACTTGCTTGCAGAAACTGGAAAGTTGGCAGCTAAACCTTGCAGTACTCCAATGGTTCCTAATGTGCATCTTATGAAAGATAGTGGTGATCCTTTTGACGATCCAGAGAGACACAGAAGGTTAGTTGGGAAATTAAACTACCTTATTGTGACTCGTCCAGATATTGCTTTTGCGGTAAGTGTTGTTAGCCAGTTCAGGTTTGCACCAACGGTCAAACATTGGGCAGCTTTGGAACAGATTTTGTGTTACTTGAAAGGAGCTCCTGGACTTGGCATATTATATAGCAATCACAATCATACTCGTATTGAGTGTTTTGCAGATGCTGACTGGGCTGGATCGAAAATTGATAGACGATCTACTACAGGTTATTGTGTCTTTGTTGGAGGAAACTTGGTATCATGGAGGAGTAAGAAGCAAAGTGTTGTATCTCGATCTAGTGCAGAATCCGAGTATAGAGCTATGTCATAGTCTACATGTGAGATTATGTGGATACATCATCTATTGACTGAAATTGGGTTAGAGCATCCAATACCAGCAAAACTCTGGTGTGACAATCAAGCCAGTGTTAAAAATAGCGTGAAGCGAGGAAAAGCGACAACCCCCATTTCACGAAAAGCGAGAAGCGAAGCGCCCGCTTTTTTGAAGTGAAGCGGAATTTTAAAAAAAAAAAAATTAAGGCAATAAGAACTAAGAATAAAAATATATAATTGGGCAAAAATTGGGCAGAAATTGGGCAGAAACGGGGCAAAATTTTTCTGAAAAAAATTCGCCAGCATTTCAACGCTTTTTGGACGTTTAGAAAGAAAAAGAAGAATGAAAATAAAAACATACCTGTTGAAACTTGAAAGTTGTTGTTGTAATGTTGAAGAAGAAGAAGAACCCTAGTTTGCTTGAACAAATCGTTGCTTCATGTGAGGAAGAAAAGGCTGGTTTTTTGAGGAAGAAAAGGCTGGTTTAGAACCCTAGTTTGCTGCTGAAGAAGTGTCTAAAACAGAAGACTCAACGATTTGGGTCTTTTAATTGAAAAAGACTCGTTTGGGCCTTTTAATTCAAGAAGTGATCGCTTCTTCCGCTCCCGACCGCTTCACCGCTTCTCGCTTTTTAGAGAGAAGCGGTCGCTTTTTGTACCTGAGCCACTTTTAGCTGGGGTAGCGACCAACCCATCGCTCCGCTTCGCTTCTCGCTTAAAGCGAGGAAGCGGTTGCTTTTTTTAACACTGAATCAAGTTGTCCTCCATATTGCATCAAATCCGGTGTATCATGAAAGAACTAAGCATATTGAGGTTGACTGCCATTTTATTCGTGAGAAGATTCAGGAGAACTTGATCTCCACTGGCTACGTGAAGACAGGAGAGGAACCGGCTGACTTGTTCACAAAGGCGTTGAATGGAATTCGAGTTGATTACCTTTGTAGCAAGCTGGGCATGATCAATATCTATGCTCCAGCTTGAGGGGGAGTGTTAGATAATGAATGTAGACATAATCTGAATGTAGACATAATCTTATGTAATATACATAGCTAGCATAATTATAGGGATTCACAGCAGATTTATAGGATTTTCTTTTTGATTCTTTCCATAGTTAAGGCTCTATGTACTTGTATATATATTTGTTACTTCTTGAATACAACACAAGAGAGATTTCTCTATTGTCTCTATACTTTACAATACAGATCAATGCAATACGACTACTACTCTTTTTTCTGTGATCATAAATCAAAGAGGCCAACCAATAGTTAGGAAATGCTACCTAACGCTAACATCAAATAGCATACCATACATCATAACGTCATAAATCATAACAGGTCAAGCCCCTAAATTCTGGCAAGTATATCCTTGCAGCAACAAAAAAGAAAGTACAAATAAAATGTTCGAACCTTCAAGATTCCAAGCAAAGAAACACCTATGTCTTCACTGTGAATGGCTCTCTTTATAGACAGCGCAAAAGGTCTCCCGCCACAAGATATGGAATTATACTCCTTTTGGGTACCCATGAAATCAAAACCTCTGCCCTGATGGCAAATCAGTTTCCTCCACATTGCCTCACAATAATTAATTAAATTAGCGATAGGTGCCACCTGAAAGTGATTATGCAACAACTATTAGATCTTTATGCAGCTAAGTGAGTTTTGAGTACTAGAAAGTAAAGCAGTGTCCAACCCCTGACCCCCAGAAAGAAAAAGACCTTTGATAATGATAATTTCATAAAAACCTGCAAACTTACCAACTTCAAAGGAGCGGAACATGTTTCCCTGCTACAAGCACATCTATCGTGCTTGACAAATTCCATGAACAACCCATGCTGCTGAACCAAAATTTATTTACAAGTGAGAACAACTAAGACCCAATTTATATGCTCACAATGACAACACACTTACCCGAATTTGGAAGGCTGAAGCAGGCAAATAAGAAGTTGCATATAACTGAGCAAATCCTTTCTTCTGACAATACCTTGCAATTTTGCACATCAGCTAAGGATAGTTTTCTATGACACTAGACACAAAGAAAAGATATCATGATAAAACAGAGTCTTAGTTCTAATGTATATCATCGGTAAATGCAAGCAACTTACACTTGTCGATCCCAAGATCTCTTTCTCAGATAAGATCCCAGAGAACTTTCTTCTAAAAGAGATTACGACAAGTAATACCCTGAAGCAAATGAAAAGATCATCATATTAGTGATAGTATAAAGACACACACAAAATCAACTTGATCATTGTTACTCTTGCATCACTACCATAGCCTGGCAACAAATACTAAGGAGTCAATAAACTTCGCAAGAAGGCTCTGGCAGCAGGCCACTGTATAACATCTGTGGGCCCAAAAAAGATGAACTGGTGAATACAATGAATAAGCATCTTGTACAGTCGAAACATTTACAACGAGTATCTAGAAGCCCTAACCCTGTTTCCAGCAAGGAGAAACACTCCACGGAAATGCTAGTTTTAACACAAGAGCCGAGTATAAGTGTCTTTGTCCATGAATAACTTGGATTTATAAAATGAACGTTTTTCACTGATACCTGAGAAAAGCAACCCATTAGAAGAATAAACAAGTAAACTTCATACTTCTCTCAATGTCTCTCTAATCTTCTTATCAAAGTAAAGTTACACTTTACCACCTTGAAAACATGGAAATTAGTCTAGAAGCTATTGTAACATACCATTGCTCCAACTCTCACACTGTGTGGCACAGAAAGCTGTGGATCCGTTAACAGTAGCAACAGCTCATTATCCAACTCAACAATCATACCCCTCGTGTAAACTCCTGTCACAGTCCCAGTATAAGTAACAAGTTCTCCCTCCCCCCTAGCATCAATTTCCTTAACGGGGATACATTGCTGGGGCAACTCATGAATATGCATCAAAGAGTTATCCGCAGCTACATACATCAACTGAGACACCTTTTTCCCCACAAATACAAGTCTCCTCTTCAACCCCGATAATGAAACAATTCTCCTTATTAGTCTTGTAAACACTGGATGCCAAGAAGAAGCAGATCCACAGAAGTACACAATCTCGTGTTTGTTATAACAATGACCACTCATTTCATCATTCAAATTCTTCATATCCAATCTTAAATCTTTAGGATTACACAATTTACACCCACAAACTAAAACATTTACGAGGAAACCCCGAAGATTTTCCGGACCAGCTCTTGACCCATCTCTGCAGGGAACTACTGAAACAGGGCTAACAGATTCTACTACGCCAAGTACATAATACTTAGCTTTTATACTAACATTTTGATTAACACAACAGCCAGACAGTACATTAAAAGTATCTGAAGAATTTTCAGAAGAAGAATCAGGAAAAGCCCACCTAATAATTTCTAAAAACCCACCATTACATTTCATGGGAATAAAATTCCAAGCCAAAATTTGAACTTTTTTGTTAATTAAACTATGATTAAACCGAAGAATGTCACAACAAACGGTGGTGGACCCATCAGAGAAACGAAAACAATTGCATTTAAGAGGTGAATTTTCTGCGTGAGGTAGAAAAAGAGTGCCTGTAAGGACAGTGGGGTAGTTAAGGGATTTGAGGATCTTTGGGGGAGAAAGTGTGGGAAGGGAGGATGTATGGGGTTGGTTTGAAAATTGGGGCGGTGGTATTTTATGAGAAGGATTGGAGAAGAGTGAGGATGCGCCGGTGAGAGGACGAGATAGACGAAGGAGCTCGGCGATTGTTAGGGTTTTGACGGTTGCTTCCTCCATTGTGATACAACTCACATGTACGGAGACACAGAATTGGGGTGGGGTGGGGTGGGGTAGGGTTGGGGATGGGAGTTTGCCGGCAAGTGACGGAAGAGGGAAGAGTCCAAAAAGCTTTAGATGTTTTTTTTTTTTTTTTTTTTTTGACAAAAATCACTTTTATAGTGCTTAAAAAAAAGTTACATAAATGAGTAAAACGCAGTACTATACTGTGAAATACGTTAACGGAAATTAGTCCGTTAAAGTAAAATGCAGTACCATACTGCGTTTTACTTTAATTTTCTTTTTTTTGGTAATTCGCAGTACTGTACTGCGTTTTACTTCAAAAAAAATTGTAATTCGCAGTATAATACTGCGTTTTATAAAGCTGTTCGCAGTATTATACTGCTTTTTACCTAAAACGCAGTATAATACTGCGAACAGCTTTATAAAACGCAGCCCCTTCTTCTTCTTTGGACCACTGAACGCAGCCCCTTCTCCTTTAAATATTTCGATTGTTCTGGTCTCCCCCTCCCCCACCCCGCGACAAACTTAAAAAAAAAATCGGCCCCACCCGTCACCTAAAGAGCAAGGAGTGTAGGTCACACATACAAGACAAGTTTGGGATTCCTTCTTTCGGGTGCAAAAATTCGATTTCAATCAAATTCAAAAAACTTAAACCAAGGTATTTCGATTTTGTTTATGTCGAAACTCGTATAGTACATGCATATTTGTATTGTTTAATGTGTTTCCATGTTAATTTGTGTTATGTTTGTGTTTAAATTTGTATCTTATTTATACTCTGACTGATTTATTAGCTTTGGTACAAAAAATTGTTAAAATTTGATAAATTATTTGTATTGTTAAAAAATTAATATTATTTATTTTGTTTGTTGTTCATATTTGTATTTTATGTTAGTTGTTTTTATATGTAATATTGACCTTTTGGTTTAGTAAAATAAATAGCCTTTTAGCGTAGTAAAATATAGAGCCTTTTAGTGTAGTAAAATATAGAGCCTTTTAGTGTTGTAAAATATAGAGTCTTTTAGCGTAGTAAAATGTAGAGTCTTTTAGCGTAGAGTCTATGTAGTTTAAGTATGTAGTAACTCCAATTACACTTTACAAAATTAATTATTTAATTTATAACAATAAACTTACAAAAGTAACAAATTAATATATGTTGTAAAATTAACTCAAATATCGAGCCTGGAACTCATACATAATTAATCAGTCCAATTTTAAACATAATTAATTATTTAATTTATTAAGCTAACAGACACAATTCTAAAAATGTTGAAATTAACATGCATAATAATTAAGGATAAGTCGGTGCTACCGAGCCTCAAATATCGAGCCTGAAACTCATACATAATTATTCAGTCCAATTTTAAACATAATTAATTATTTAATTTATTAAGTTAACAGACACAATTCTAAAAATGTTGAAATTAACACGCATAATAATTAAGGATAACTCGGTGCTACCGGGCCTCAAATATCGAGCCTTGAACCCGTACATAATTATTCAGTTAAATTTTAAACATAATTAATTATTTAATTTATTAAGCTAATACACACAATTCTAAAAATGTTGAAATTAACACGCATAATAATTAAGGATAATTCGGTGCTACCGGGCCTCAAATATCGAGCCTGAAACCCATACATAATTATTCAGTCAAATTTTAAACATAATTAATTATTTAATTTATTAAGCTAACACACACAATTAATTTTGTTTAAATTATAGTAGACGACATGGACTTTCCTCCGCCTGCGCATCCCGAACCTGCCGAGGATCAGCTACTAGTGTTGCAGGGCGACCATAGGTCCTCATTTGTATGGGAGGGACAGCTATCGATGCAGCCTCTCCGCCCTAGGAGACCTGACGATTTGTGGGAGTTCATCGGGGAGCATCCTTTCCATGCCCGCGTAGTCGCGCGTCTACAGGCTACGGGCTTCTATACGATTTTTGAGCTTGGACAGATGCAGCTTGATTGGTCTCTCATCACGGCCTTGGTAGAGCGGTGGCGACCGGAGACGCACACTTTTCACTTACCCACTGGAGAGGCCACCATCACGCTGGAGGATGTTCAGGTTTCGTACGGGCTGCGCGTAGATGGACGGGCCATAGCACTGCCCCAGTACATTAGATCCATGACGCGTGCACAATTTTTGGATATGATGATGCATTTTACTGGTTATAGACCTCAGGGTGACGCTGGGGGCAGTCGCGTTGCTTTGTCAGCCATCAGAGATCATATGGCGTTTTTGCACCCAGACATTACCGGCGAGACGGAGGATCTCCATATTGAGAGGTACACGCGGTTGGCGCTGCTCCTGCTTTTCGGGTGTGTCTTGTTCCCGAACACTTCGGGGAGTAAAGTGAGTATGCGCTTTCTCCATCATCTTCAGGAGTTGGATGGTTTACCCCAGTACAGTTGGGGTGCTGCTGTTCTCGCATACCTGTATAGGAGCATGTGCCGGGCGAGCATGGGCCCAGCGGTGGATATATGTGGTTTTCTGCCCCTCCTACAGGTGACAACATTTTCGAATACTCTGTTCATTTCTCCGAATTCTATATGGTCGAAATGACTCATAAATTTTACATCAACCTTTTATCTTAGGTTTGGGCCTGGCAGCGGATCATGTCGTTGCAGCCACCTCTACCAGCACTTGCGCCTGGTGAGGCTTATCCGTTTCTCCCTCTAGCTTCTAGGTGGATTCTCCGGCGTGGGAACTACCGAGGGACCGATGCTCATCATAATCTCCCCCTTATTAGGGATGTGCTAGATATGCTGGTGGACGGACATGTAGATATGTACCTACACTTACTTGTTTAAATTGAGTTGTGTTGCGCATACTCACTTTTATGTTATTATTTGGCAGTTCATCTGGACGCCATACAACGACGAGTTGGTAGCTCAGCTGCCCTTTTATTGCTCAGTCGATCGAATGCTTTGGAGCACCTCCGTCCCGATGATCTTCTTCGATATGGTTGAGTATCATGCCACAGAGCGTGTGCTTCGCCAGTTTCACCATCCCCAGCCTATACCGATGGATCCTGGATGGGTGGCTATACACTATCAGCGGGATGACCATGTCAGGCTGGACGATATATATATGGGATAACTAGAGCAGCAGGTCCTTATTTGGGAGGAGCACCGAGCTGACCGTATTCCGCTAGCACCTACATTTACCCAGGAGGCCACTATTCATATGTATGTGTCATGGTACCGCCGTCACACCCGACTGATTATCGGGAACCCCATTCATGTACTTGGCGAGCGCTACAGACCATACACCGGGAGACACGAGGCACTGGTATGTTTTTTGGCTTATTAATATCGTATAATTGTGATATAGCGTTATTTAATTAATATTTTAAATATTTCACAGGCTATTGGCCATCATCACCTCTACCAGTTGGGACAGGAGATGCAGCAGCATACCGACATCCCTGCAGTCGTTGACTATGGTCGGCGGGTGGCACAGTTGGCTTGTTGGACCCTGTTTCAGGCGAGAGATGCCGCGAGTTTGGACCACGAGGCTCAGTATGCGGCGCCAGAGGACTACCATCAGGGTAGGGGTGTCCCACGAGGCAGGGGTAGGGCACGAGGCAGGGGTGCCCCACGAGGTAGGGGTGCCCCACGAGGTCGCGGGGGACGGCGAGGAGGTAGTCCCCAGCAAGGGGGTGTTGAGGCACCTGTCGACCCACCTGTTGAGGGACATGATGAGGACTTTGGAGTTTTGGCGCTTGGAGATGATTAGTCGGGTTATATACCTCAGGAAGATGAGTCTTCCGGCAGCATGCCTTCGTACAGCCTTCAGCTATCTCTGCCAGCATCGCAGGTCACCCCGTCAGGAGCATTGTCGATCACGGGTACATTCGATGGGGATATATACCACTACTTTGCATGCCCATCTACCGCAGCTGAGGATCGGCCCACCCGGGACGTGGATGGCTGGCGCAGGTTGAGTTATGCCTCATCCCCGGCGGTTGATGAGGATCTACCACAGGAGCAGGTATGTTTGTATTACTTTAAAAATTCAATTTGTTTTCTTTTCCTTAATGAGCTGCCATTAATTAATTTTTAAGGTTTTTATGAAGGTTTCGTCCCAGCCCATCTTTGAGGCCACTACATGTTTTGATGAGGACACCACGGATGCATATATTCAGGAGGCCGACGAGACCACGGTGGGAATATATTTTTTGACTTAACACGTACAATACAAATATACTTTGTCACCTGCTAAGTTTAGTACTTGTTTTGTAGGTTGCTGACGGCCCGACGACCTATTCTTCTGATCCTGCCAGCTGTGGTGTCGATGATGCTGCACATCCTCACATAAAGAGGCGGCTTGATGATGATGATCCAGATAGTGTACCCGGGCGACAGGGGATGCGACTCAGGCCAGCAGCAACACTGAAGCACACAGGCTGCGGGACTCACTGATTTACTTAGGTTTTTAGTTTGTGTAAATAGTGCATTATGTAAATAATGATAACAATTATCTTTTAACAACATTTTTATTTTAATTGCGTTTGAACGGCAGTTTTACTTAAACAGTACACAAGAAACACAAACATTGCAAGCGTAACACAAAAACAAACAGTAGAACTAAAACCATCACTGCACAAAGGATAACTAAAACCAACTTTTTTCACATGGTTTTCATCTTTTTCAGAACGACAAGACAACTCCATAAAATGCAGTACTATACCACGCTTTATGTATTAAATTTTTCTGCAATAAAACAGCTTTTTTCACATGGTTTTCATCTTTTTCAGAACGACAAGACAACTCCATAAAACGCAGTACTATACCATGCTTTATGTATTAAATTTTTCTCCTATAAATAACGGCATCATTGTAGTTATTTTGTGTGCTCAAAAATTAGTAAAAGCAAATATTTCATTAAAAGTAAGGTTTTTTTACTAAAAGCAAATATTTCATTAAATGGCTCAACCTCTTCGTCCACCAAAGTGCAACTGTGGAAAAGAATGCTCGATGCAAAATTATTGGGACGGTGGTGAAGTTGGACGCCGCTACTGGTGCTGTATGAACCAGTTATACAAGGTTCCCGGTGGACCTATTTGTGATTTTGAGGAATGGGTTGATGAACCATGTTATCAGGAATGCTACAGAGAACAACTGTAGTTTCTTCATAATATGTGTTTATGTCAACGGGAAACACAAAGAGAAAGCGATAGAATTATTGTAGAAATGAGGGTGAAACTGAAGGAGGTGGGAGAAGAAAAATGGAAAGCACAATGGAATTGTGAAACACAAAAGGAACGAAAAGAAAAATATAAACGGGAACTTGCGGAGGTGAAGGCGAAACTGAAAGAGGTAGAAGAAGAAAAAGAACAAATGGAAAAATGATTTAAGTGGTTGAAGCGGAGAATAAATGGCAACCGGGACTAAACATTGGCATGTATGTGTTTAGTGTATTTTTTATATTTCATGTATTTTTATTATGTTGTCCTGTTATGTTTGTGTTTGTGTTGTAGTAATGTTTTATTTACATTTTCCTACAATTAAACAGCTTTTTCTTCATTTATTCCAAATTGTGGAACATAATTTTATTTGATATATATTGCAACATACACAAGTACAAACACGTATTACAAAAAAAAACCAAAAGTAGAAGACTAGGGGTATCCTTGATAGTTGGGTACATTCGACAAACTTGCACCAGGAGCCGGATTACCACCGCCACGCACACCACCTGAAGGACATTTACGACGATCGTGTCCTGTTTGCGAGCATATGCCATATTTACGCGCATAAACGGTGTCACCAATATCCATTTGGTTCCGTATACGCGTTCTCTTTTGCACTTGCAGCTTGCGCAAATAGTCCTTGTTATATACCATCTTAAAAGGTTCCGGCGGCCAATAATGCTCAACACCTAATGGTTGCAACTTCCCACTATACATGTATATGTATGCAACAACACTGTATTGCCTATCAATATAGTTTGTTGCCTCATATCCAACTTGTTGAAAGCACTTCAACGCATATGCGCATGGCATATGGTAGATGGTCCATTTCCCACATGAACATAACCTTCTATTTTCATTCACCGTCTGTAGATTATTCCCACGGTGTCCGCGGATAGCGGTCTTAACTTCAAAAACACCCCGTTCATGATCGTACTGAATAAATGAATGCCACTGTGCTCGCCTCCTGGACCTTTCAAATCTTCTCATGGGTATTGGCATAAATTGAACACCCCTGTCCCTCAATGTTGATGCAGATGCATGCCTTTCAACAAACCTCTTCGCACTCTGTTTGAATGTCATGCGGACCATGTCAGTGACAGGCAGTCCACGGGCAGACTTCAACAAGCCGTTGAATGACTCCGACACGTTTGTAGTGAGGGCTCCCCATCGTCTTCCGCCATCAATATGTAATGTCCACATGTGAAGCTCATGCCCCATCAACCAAGTATAGGCTCGTGGTTCTAATTGCCGGATCGCTTCCATGCGCCTCGTGAATTTGCACTACTGGTGCTCAGTTGCAGCCATCTACATTAAGTCATGCAATGCCTTGTCAGGATATTTCTTCTGGAAATTGGCCTTCAGGTGACGCACACAGTAACGGTGGTATGCATATGGTTCCTGCTATTCAGGCAAGTGACATACAGAACTTAAAATACCACCATGCCGATCTGATATTAAACAAATACCTGAACGCTGTTTGACAACGTGCTGCTTCAAGTGGTTCAAAAAAAGCGTCCATGTCTCTTCACTTTCGTTGGCACATATGGCAAAAGCTAGTGGAAATATTTGCCCGTTGGCATCTACTGCAACTGCAATCAAAAGCTTAATATCATACTTTCCATAGACATGAGTACCATCTATGGAAATAACAGAACGATAATGCACAAAACCATCAATTGCTGGTTTAAATGACCAGAACACATAGTTGAAAATATATTCGGGTCTGTCCGGACTCCGCTCACGCCTCCATTCAACAATAGTCCCGGGGTTAAAGTGTTGCAGTGCGGCCATGTACCTGGGCAGATTTGAAAAAGACTTATCCTAGTCGCCATAAATAAGTTCAAAGGCACGTTTGCGACCGAGATATGCCTTTCTTTTGGTTATAGTACAACCATACTCCTGGTGGACGGCTGTAATACACTCTTTAATCTTGAACCTAATGGACACTTCCAAATATGGAATCAAGACAAGAGAAATCAAGTCCACATCCATGTTGAAGTGATTCTCATTGTATGTGTCCATTTCACATCTGTGCTCGTTAATAAATTTACCCACTTTCCACAAACCTGATTTCTTCTTGGTGGCACGCAACATCCAGTGACAATCCATAAAGTCTCTACGGCATACAACCTTGTATTTCTCCATAATTGACTCACTTACCGTCATCTCACAGCACTCTCTTATACTGTAGATTTTTACAGCCCTAATTAGACAAGCTTTATCGGGGAAATACATGCCCTTTGTCAGAACAGCTGGTCTAGACTCATCCCACATCGCTGACCGAAATTCATCATCATCCCTTGTGAGGGCATCCACGTTCGGCATGCTTGGCAAATTATCAAGGTAGGGAATATTCCGCTCATGAAATGGCACGTGGGACTCGTACACTCTTGGTCTAGCGGGAGGTGGAGGAACATGCTCCCTCGTCAGCTCAGGTTCAACATTCACTTCCTCCTCATCATCACCCTCATCATGGAAGGGTGTGTCATCCCCAGACTCATCCGCATTGTTGTCATAATCACTATCATCTTCCTGACTCTGCGCATCTGCCAAATCACGAGTAAATACGTCGTCTATGGGCAACTGTGTGAGGTTAGGAGCTTCAAGAATCTCGTTTTCACTGCACAAAAATAACAAAATGATAATATACCCAACTAGATAAATACTTTAGATATAGCTATATCACTTTACTTACAAGTCGTACTATCTTAACGTTTCATGATGGATATTTGCTTGTTGGTGATGACTCCCGGATGGACCACCGTGGTCCAATACTCCAGAACTACACATATTCCAACTAGGGGCGGGGTCATAACTTGTAAAATTCGTATCCATACGGTACCCCCTATGAAAAATATGAGTGTTAATACAAATCCAATTAAAACATAAAATAAACATCGCTAAAGCACCCACGGAATTGAAGTTTACCAGTCGTCTTGTTGATTATATAAAGTCAAAAAATTATTTTGCAGCTGCTCATTCGCTGGTGGTGACAAGTTTAAATCAAGGCAAGCTCTTTCATCAGCAATCTGTCCGGCAAAAACTGCACCAGAATAACTAGGGCTACTTATCGGGCGGATTGGGAGGTTATTTACTCTTAACGGTTTGGCTTAATGGTTATCGGCTTTTAAATATATTAATCTGTTAGCCACCCGATAAGATATCGGGTGGATTGGTATCGGTTTAGCTCTTATCGGGCGGTTATCAGGCGATTTATCGGCCTAGCATACATATTCACAAATCGAAATTATCCTCAACTAGGTATTGCCGTACTGAAGTACCTAACGTGAAATAGAAAATTAAGTTTTACAATAGGAGGGATAGAATCCAAAATGCATCAGTTAATATGCCGAAAATGTAAATCATGTGTGACGAAAGAACTAGTCTGCCTTCTTGCTACCAAAACCAGAAAGAATTAAACAAGTTCAACAGTCATTTAGCCAACTGACTGATGCCATTAAGTTGCTGCTCAACAAGACCAAAAGTTGCTGCTCAACAAGACCAAAAGCTGCTGCTCAAACAGTAGAGAAATATCTTGTGAACGAGCCCATCATCAACTATAGAGCTGTTTATTTTCTCGAACAGCTCATATAATGCTTCGACTTCATTCACCGTAACTAGAATATATCACAACAGTTCAAAAAGTTTATAAAGAATGATTAATGGTTGTTCGGGATTGGATTAAACACAGACCATAACTTGCTGGCAATCATAGCTCAATGCATGTTTGTAGTTTTTTGTTTACTTACATGATGCATATTCACAGAACCACAGTGAAGGCCGTAATACTGAACTACAAATTCCATGATCATATTCGCCACACATGCTTACCTCTCTTTCTCAGCACAAGAATTTTTACATAAATTTATGTCAGGAGATAAGTTGCAATCATTTTGTTGACCACTGCCCTCAAATTGTTTGAAAGAGAAAATTGTTTCTATGCACCTCGAATTCAAAATAAAAAAGGGAATAGGCAGAGTAGCTGATGAATAATCTTACCAAATATATTAATACTACACGTCAATTACGGAAGGGTCTTTTCCATTGCTGGCTAAATCTAAAGGAAAAAAATTAAAATAATGAGTCGTGCGATAAATATAAGCATATCAACAACACTTATATACAACAAATATAGTAACAATATTATTACCTTGTTCAAGCTGCTCAATTTTATCAAGATCTTCCTCAACACTAATGAGTTGTTTTAATTTTTTATTTCGAAGCCAATCTTGAAGACACACTAGAGCTTGCACCAATTTAGGAGTTAATGAACTCCTAAATGAATCAAGAAGACGTCCTCCCGTACTAAATGCACATTCGGATGCCACACTTGAAACCGGAACAACTAATATATCACGAGCCATCTCCGCAAGAATAGAAAATCTAGCTGAGTTCAATTTCCACCAAAGAAGAACATCAAATTCTTTAGTGTCATCCTCAGTTTCTTCACCTAAATATTTATCTAACTTTGTTCTAGTATCAACACCTCCACTCCCACTTTTATATTTTTTTATATCTTGCATGAGTGATTCTAAAAGTCCTATATTTTGGGTGCTTGCTTGACTGCCAGAAAGCCCGGAAGTCAAAGTGTCTAATGAAGAACAATCTGAAGATGAAGCAAGCACAACACCTTTTGAGTTGGACTTTACATACTCACTGAATAATGAAGTCATGTACTTCGTTACTTCTGCTTGTATAGTTGCCCCTGGATCTACACCAAACATCTTTACAAGTGCAAAACCAACTGATTCGATCTTGTAACATGGATCCAAAATACATGAGATAAAAATTATCTTGTTCATTTTCCCTGGATCACCCCAATACTTATCAAATTTTTCTTTCATATTCTTTTCCATTTCACTTAAAACTATATCTTCATTTGCTATCAATTGCTTCAAATAGACAGCAACTGTGCAAATTTCAAGAAAATGAATATTCGATGTAACATAACGTGATCCAGATATCTTCAAAGTAAGAAGATAGAAGATTTCAAGAAACTTTGTAATTCTTTTTACATTATCCCAATCACTACTCAAAAGTTCACCTGTAGGAATTCCAACATCAATATAAGAATGCTCAAGATAATGTCTCAAGCCAATTTCACTAGAAGCATAATGTGAAAATGCACTTTCAAATTCAATAGCTCTGCGCAACATCAAGTAGGTGGAATTCCATCTAGTTGGAACATCTAAGCATAATGTTTTCTTAGAATTGAGTTGTTCAGCATCAAAACATTCTTGAAACCTCTTCAACCGCGTAGGAGACTGCCTAACATATCTCACTGCATGCCTAACACGTTCAATGGACATTGAAGATTCTTTTAAACCATCTTGGACCACAAGATTCATGATGTGAGCCATACATCTCACGTGAAGGTGAGTACCATTCATCAAATTAGTTCCCATTTTTGTTAATTGCTTAGATAATTCTTTTATTGTAACATCATTTGAGCTTGCATTATCAACTGTGACAGTGAAGATCTTATTTATCCCCCACTCACGTAAGCACCTACCAATACCATTTGCCATATCTTCGCCTTTATGACTAACAATAAGACAAAAATTAATTATTCTCTTATGCATATTCCATTCACTATCAATCCAATGGGCAGTGATACACATGTAATTGATTCTTTGTATAGAAGTCCAGGTATCAGGGGTAATACATACTCTTTGTTTTGTTTCTATAAAAAACCTCTTCAACTTTTGCTTTTCTTCATTAAAAAGATCAAAACAATCCCTAGTTACAGTACTACGGGAAGGGATCCGAAAATAAGGTTGCGCCACTTTCATAAAGTCTCTAAAACCTTCTTTCTCAAC
This sequence comes from Nicotiana tabacum, assembly GCF_000715075.1. Taxonomy (NCBI): domain Eukaryota; kingdom Viridiplantae; phylum Streptophyta; class Magnoliopsida; order Solanales; family Solanaceae; genus Nicotiana; species Nicotiana tabacum. The sequence continues at coordinate 61,889,609 of NC_134097.1, forward strand.
AAAGCTAAAAGGAAGCTCATCAACTATTACCATACGACATAATTCCTTCCTACATTCTTCTTGTTTAAATTTCCAAGTAACAACAGCTACGTCACCCTGACTACCCCCGGAGCAGATTGAAAGCCTAAATTTGATTGTTTTTTATCAACAATAGCAGGGCGTTTAGGACACTTAAGCATATGAGAAAGAAGTGTCGACGTACCGTCTTTGGTCTTAAATACATACTCAATAAGGCAATAGTCACATTTTGCTTTTGTACTCCCTTCAGAAGTAATAATTTCTGTAAAATGATCCCACACAATAGACCTTTTTCTCCCTTTTTTGGTTATATTTGACTCCATTGTTTGAGCTTGACTTGTTGCATTTGAATTAGAAGCCCCACTTTCACCCATCATTACCTTATCACTTTGTATATTTTCAGCCATGTATGAGTCACTGCAACAAGAAAAGAAAAGGAATGAGAATAAAAACATCAAGTTGTAAATAATACTAGCGCTTCGTTTGTATACAAAAGGTCACCAACATCTTGAGTATGTATTTTAGCAAACTATATAACCTGGCCTGTGTGTTCTTTAGCTTATTTACAAATTAAGTGCTAAGATTACTAGGGGATTGAAGAGAAATAAAGCCCAGAACCAGAAGCATAAAGTATAGCTAATCAGTCATATATTAAGCTGTCCCGTTCTAAGCAGACTACTTTTGTCAAAATCAACAACAACTAAAATTATCAAAATCAATAACAACTTCTTTAACTACTTGAGTTGCCTCAGATTGCACCTCTACTGTAGTTGAACTTTGTGAGAAATACTCCTCTTTAAAGTCCCAACAAAAACCAAAAAACTTATTCATGATGTTAGAAAATGGCATTTTTTATGACAATCTAGCTGAATCTCGTCAACCCCCTACTAAACCAATAGATAAATTTTCTTACTATAAATTGTTCTAAAAACCAAAGAAGCAGCTCCTGTGAATTCGTTTCAGAAGCAGAAAATTGAAACTTGGAAAATCTCACAATTTGCTATTGTCTTCTTCTTATTGTAAACATATCCGTTTAACAAAATCGGCAAATTCAACAACAAATAGTGAGAAAAAACTGTAAATTGAAAAGAAAAAAATGACTAGCAAACTCCTGATAATGTTGATTTTGATGGGAATCATAAGTAAGAGTACCTGGATAAGAAGATAAGAAGCCGCGAGAGGGAGAGGCGAGACGGAGACTGGTGGCTGGTGGAAGTCGACGACGACGAGGACTGGTGGCCGGTGGCTGCTGGTTTAGGCGTTAGGGTTGGGTTTCTGTGATTTTGTCTTTTGATTATTTAGGAATTAGGAGTGCGTTAGTTTTAGTCTTAGAGAATAGATAGACTATAGACTATAGAGACAGAACAAAGATGGGTTTGTTTTTTATTATTCAAGTTCAAGGTTTTTTTATATTTAATATATATAAATAAAGATAAATTATATATATATATTTATATTCTATATATATATGGATAAAAATAAATTTAATATATATATATTCTTAACGGGTTAACGGATTATCCGTTAAGAAAATTGAATAATCCGTCCCCAAACCGATAAGCCGTTAATAAAAAAAATTTAATTCGTTCCCCGTCCGTTAAGCCGTTAAGCCGTTACCAGTAAGCCATTAAGCTTCAGTTCGGTTTGGTTTTCGGTTTCGGATCGGTTTTGAACAGCCCTAAGAATAACTACCCGATGACTGGGGGTTATCCCTACTATGCACGCCCTCATTATTGGGAACGTCTTCCACCTTGACGTACATTTCCAATAATTTTATTACAATAAATTCCCTGTATTCATCCAGAATCCGCAAAAAATCTCTAAGAGTTTCATCATCCTCGATGTTAAACTCAGAATAATAAGTAAACCCCTGCGGAGTCACTGAATACGGAAATCTACCGGTTATTTTAAGGTTAACCGAACGCCTCCTCTCATTCATTTTTTTACGTAACAACGATACCAATTTATCGTACTCCATAGTAAGCGGCAATTTAACATGACATTGTGGAGGTGAGCTATACCTCACAGAGTTATTCTCCAACACAACCTCACTCCCCCCCCAATATAGTGAAACCCTTATTTTTGCCACTTCAGACATTGTAAAAAAATGATTGATAAGAAGAAGAGAGAAGTATGAACGTAAGTTTGAAGATTGAATGAATTTTCATAAAATTGAAACGCCTTTAAATAAGGCAAGTCCGAATGTAAAACGCAGTACAATACTACGTTTTATGTATTGAATTATTGTTATGTCAGTTCATTATTGGTGGGCCAAAAACAAGACTAAAACGCAGTATAATACTGCGAACAACTTTATAAAATGCAGTATTATACTGCGAATTACAAAAAAAAATTTAAAGTAAAACGCAGTATGGTACTGCATTTTACTTTAACGGACTAATTTTCTTTAACGTAGTTCGCAGTATAGTACTGCATTTTACTCATTTATGTAACTTTTTTTAAGCAGTGTAAAAGTGGTTTTTGTCCAAAAAAACATCAAAAGCATTTTGCACTCGAAGAGGGAAGTTGTACGCTGCAGCTGCGCGGGAAGGAGTGGAGGACTAGTTTAAAAGTATTCTTTCTACTATCTCACTAGTATTGTATACATTTGGGATATTTAGATTATATACAAATTACGTTAAAATTTAAATATATATATATATATATATAATTGAGGGATTGGAGAAGATGACTTGGCACCTCTAATAGCCAAGGAATTTAATTATCATTTTTCACCATTATTACATTTTCTCGCTCATTCTTTTCACTTCCATTTATGTTAGCAGTCCAAAAGTCATGTCTTTTTGGAGACATCCGATAAAAAGCAGCCCAAAAGTTATCACTATTAAATAAAAGAAACGTTTCTTTCCTAACCGTTCAAATGCCGCCTCCTCTTCGTGTGTTCTGGTGAGCATCTTCTCTTATGGCTTGTCTTCTTCTTTTTCTCTCTTACTAGCTTTAGCACTCTTTTTGTCATGTTCATTTAGTAATGTTACTAAATTCACTGTCTTTTTATTAGTTATTGTGTTCATCTGCTGCTAGCCTTTTGTTCAACGCTGCTACAATTGTTAGTGCGTCTTATTCTTCGTTTTTCCTAATTTGGTATACACGGATATGGATGTCATGGTAGTTTTTTCCCTCCTTCTATTTACCCATCAATAAATTTTATATAAAGATATGATCGATCCTTAACAAGTTGAGTTAAGAAGGCATGAAAAACTTGCTAGAGCTTCTTATTGTTGCGACCTTTCCGATCGTGACATTTACATCTAAATTTCCACTTGAATTTCAAGAGAATTTGTATCTTTGGAAGGGATCCCGGAGGCCTCGGGTGTGTTTTAGAGTGGTTTCGGACCATGTTGGAGTGCCTTATTGCTGCTAGTTGTTGGTTCTGGTTTTGTTCTTTGCGAACACGGTAGGAAGCATGCGTTCACGATGAAGGATTGAGCAGGAGGTGGTTTGCGATTCGCGTTCGCAGTGGAGGAGTCGTGTTCGCAAAGGAGAAGGCAGATGTACATTGCGTTCACGAAGGAGAGGCTGGGTCTGGAGATTGGCCTTTATGTTCGCGAAGGTCAGGTCGTGTTCGCGTTGGTCAAGCCTAGCAAGGCATCACGTTCGTGTGCCTGGTCTCGCAATCACGAAGAGGATTTTATAGCAGAAGCTGAGTTGTGCTTCGTGAACGCGAGGCACATGCCGCGCGTTCGCGAAGGGTAATGCCTGGGCAGACCTTATAAGTAAGAATTTCGGGATGTCTTTTCATTTTTCATTTGGTATCAATTGGAGCCGACTTTGGGGGCGATTTTAAAGGGCTATTTCACCCACCTATTGATGGTAAATATTTCTAACCCACTTATGATTATATTTTGATGAATATGTATGAATTTAGACTAGTAAATTCATGATTGACGAGGAAAATGTGAGATTTTTTTTAAAGATGACCTAGAATGATACTTTTGAGTTTTGACCATGAAATTGAACATGGAATTAGAAATAAATTGTATATTTGAGTTCGTGGTACTATGGATAATATTTATCTTTAAAAAAATTCGAAATTCGTGCTCGGGGGCTCGGGGGTTGACTTTGTTAACTTTTTGTGTGGAGTTGGAAATTGCTTCTAATTGTTAAATTAAGAGTCTTTGAGTATATTTTGATTGGTTTGCACGTTCTTTGACTAGTTTCGGCTCGTTTGGCATTGGTTTGAGGTGTTAGAGAGGCGTTGGAGTCGGTTATCGAATTTCGGAGCTAGGTAAGTCTTATGTCAAAACTTGTAAGAGAAAAATTACCCAGTAGGTACTATATTTGTTGTGTGTTATGTGGTATGGGAGTTACGCACATATGAGGTGACAAGTGTCTGTGCGCATGCTTGATTTTTTATCATGTTCGGATAGACTTAGACTCGCACCATGTCTTAATTATATTATTTGAGTTATTCTTGTGTGTTTAAATGCTTTGAGTTATATTTTAGCCTGAGACTAGACTTGCGTAGAATACCAAACTTACTATTTAGATACTTGACGCGCTAGCTGATTCGTCGCAAAAATTATACTTTCTTTTACGGATGTCTCCCGCATTGTACGTATTTTTCCGAAAGGTTTTAAATTTCATAACTCACACATATATTCGTGAGTGGGCTAGTGACCCGTCAAAGTTTCACTATTCCTATGGGATCGGGCTGAACGCCTCAGCAGTACCATTATGGGATCAGGTCGTACGACCTAGCAGTGTACACTATTATTATGGGATTAGGCCGTACATCACGGCACAATATCGTGACATCACTCTTATGGGATCGGGTCGTTCAGTTCAGTAGTATCGTGCATAATATTTGACAAGGAACCAGCGTATCTATGAATCTTTCTAACTTGAGATGTGATATTTTATTGGTTATTGATCATAAATATATTCCATTCGAGGTAGTATTCGATTTTTGAGGTTTTTGTATTTACTCTTCTGTTGATGATCGGGTTATCTACGCATATCTATTTTCACCACTTTTACTTGTCATGATTCATGTATGTCCACCTTTAATGTACTTTGATTATTGGACCACTAGTAAGTATCGATATTGACCCTTCGTCACTACTTCTTCGAGTTTAGGCTAGATACTTACTAGGTACGCATTGATTTACGTACGCATACTATAATTCTGCACTAATTGTGCAGGTACTGAGACAGGTATATATGATGACCCAAAAGGTCATCACTTGTTTTAGAAATAAAATCTGTATTTTGAGACCTTAAAAACCTCTTTCTATCTCACCTCGATTTTCATGCGTAGTCCGAGCACGTAGCCGAAAAGCCATTGTGTGAAAAATCTGTGAAAATGATAAATTTTGCATTTAAAATGAATTTAAGTTGACTTCGGTTAATATTTTGGGTAAACGGATTCGGACCCGTGATTTGACGGTCCCGGAGGGTCCGTAGGAAAATATGGGACTTGGGCATATGCCCGGAATCGAATTCCGAGGTCTCAAACCCGAGAAATGAATTTTTTAAAGAATATTATTTTCTAGAATATATATGAGTTTTTGGAAATGGAATATGTTTGGAATTGGATGGTATCGAGCCCGTATTTTGGTTCCGGAACCTGGTACATGTCTTATATGTGATTTAAGTCGAACATGTAAAATTTTGTAAGAAACGGAAGTCAAATGACGTGAATCGGACCCTCGGTTGTGAAATTTGGAACTTAAGTGTTCTTGAGATTTTTCTTTGATTTTGATGTTAAATTCGTTGTTAAAGGTGTTAGTTTGGCGATTTGATCACACGAATAAGTTCATATGATGTTTTTGAGTTAGTATACATGTTTGGTTTGGAGCCCCGAGGGCTCGGGTGAGTTTCGGGTAGGTTCCGGGGTGTTTAGACTTAGGAAAAAACAGTGTTGCATCAGTTCTAGTGGAACCGCACCTGCGAGTCAAGCACCATAGGTGCGAGCATGCGACAAAGAATTTTTGTCCATCAATCAACATACACCGAAAAGTGTTTTAAAATAATTTTACATGGATAATGCTTATCCATTGAGTACCTCAATGGTTGTGAGATCGCTTGACATAAATAAAGATCCATTTCAGTCTCAAGAAAATGATGAAGAGCTAGTTGGTGATGAAACTCCATATTTTAGTGCAATTAGGGCACTAAATGTATCTTGCCAATAATGCCCGACCAGATATTGCTTTTACAGTAAGTTTATTAGCAGGATTCAGCTCCTTCCCAACAATAAGACATTGGAATTGGTGTTAAGCATATATTTAGATATCTTCAGGGAACTATAGATATGGGATTGTTTTATTCTAATGAATTCAAGTAAGAAATGATCGGCTATGCAGATGCAAGTTATTTGTCTGATCCGCATAAAGACCAATCTCAAATAGGCTATTTGTTAACATATGAAGGTACAACTATACCCTCAAATAGGCTATTTGTTAACATATAAAGGTACAACTATACCCTGACACTCAATGAAATAAACAATAGTTGCCACTTCTTAAAATCATGATGAGATAATAGCCATTCATAAATAAAGTCGGGAATGTGTTTGGTTGAGATAAATGACTCAGCATATTCAGGAAATGTGTAATTTTTCTATAAAAGGGGAAATCCAACTATACTATATGATGATAATGTTGCTTGCATTGCTCAATTAAAATAAGGATATATCAAACGAAAAAGCACATTTCACCAAAGTTCTTTTTCACGCATAATCTTCAATAGGACGGTGAAATTAATGCTCAACATATACGTTCATGTGATATTGGCTGATCTATTCACTAAGGTATTAGCAACCTCAACATTTGAGAAATTAAGACACAAGATTTGAATGCGTCGTCTCCGAGAAATAAAGTAACATTTTCATGAAGCTAGTATTTTTTTTTTCTAGTAATAAATGAGAACCTAGTACTCTGAAGGCAAATCTGAATGAGATTTCTAAAATTATCCTAATTAAATTTACAAAAAGAAATATCTGATCACACGAATTACTTAAATAAAACTAGTAAACAACAAAGGCAAGTACCTTTCCAAGTGTATTATTTTTCCTAATATATCCCACCAAACAACCCCTAAGAGTTTGCAGACTTGATAACGGAGATATAGTTTCCAGTAAATAAGACTAAGGCCTCGTTTTTTTTAACATTAAGACGTTTGAATCTAATACACATCTGAATATCAATATATATATTAAGATTAAGACATCTGAATCTGAATACACATCTGAATATTAAGATGTGTATTAAGATCTGAATACTAAATGATTAAGACTGTTTGATTTTTAACATCTGAATGTATAAAATTTATCTATTTGAAAATTAATAGGCATAAAATTCAAATGAAATACTTTTTAATCTAATATTCAATCAATTAAGTATATAGTTTATAAAAATATGACAGTTACTGGTGGTTATGACTAACGGTAGTGCTTGTGAATGTAGACTGGAGGTGGTGGTTGATGCTAGTTTTGATTGATGATGGTAGTTCAGGATAGTAACTAGTGGTGATTGGTAGTGGTGACAATTAAGATTGAGGATGGTTGTGATGGCTGGTGATAGTTAATAATGGTGGATGGTGGTGGTAGTTGTGATTGAAGAAAGTGGCGGTGGGTGGTGGTAAGTTATAATGATGGGCAGTGCTAGCTATGATTATTGATGGTGATGGGGTGATTAGTTGTGATAGTTGAGATAGTTGAGTGTTGGATGTGGTTGAGAATGATGGTGGCGGAAATAGTGGGAATGGTGGGTGGTAGTAGTCGATAATGGCGACGACTATGATTGAGGATGATGGTGGTAGTGGTTGAGCATGGTGGTGGTGGGTGGTATAGTAGTAGTTGATAGTGGTAGGCGGTAACGACATTTAATAATGAATATGGATGATAGTATCTTAATGAAATTAAGTCTATATTATAGATCCTAATAATACAGACATATTCAGACCTATTAAGTGGTTGTGAAGTAAAAAAACACTTAATGATTAAGATCTGAATAATTAAGATTCAGACTTTAAAAATACTCAGACACTCAGGGTGTGTTTAGTACGAAGAAAATATTTTTCGAAAAATATTTTCCAATTTTTCCATGTTTGGTTGGCTTAAATGTTTTGGAAAATATTTTACTCATGAATTTATTTTCCTCCAATTGAGTAAAATATTTTCCTATCAAAAGTAGGAAAAATATTTTTCAAAACTATTTGATGTGGAAAAAGTATTTTCTTTTATTTCAACAAACTAGTATTTTCTTTTAAAAAAGTTCATTCATTTTAACAAAACAAGTACTTTCTTTTCATGATGTAAAAAAAGTATTATCTTTCATTTCAATAAACTGAGTATTTTCTTTTCATGATATAGAAAAAATATTTTCTTTCATTAAACAACATGAGTTTCTTTTCATGTTGTAGAAATGCTAGTTTCTTTCTCAACAAAATAAAGAATTTTCTTTTTAGTTATCGAGCTCAAATTTCAACGTTGTTCTTGTGTGAAAAAGTGAATTTGCACATTAGTTCCTTTAAGTTTGTGTGAATTTTAAAAAGAATAATTAAATTCTTGAAGAAAATAGAGTGGGAAGGGAAGGGGAGGGGAAGGGGGAGGGGTTGGGGGGGGGGGGGGAGAGGAGGGAGATGAGGGGAGTACAGAAACATGGGGATTTTGGGAAAGGTGGATTGAGGAGAGTAGCATCCTAAAAATATTTTATACTCACTAACCAAATAAGGAAAAATAAGGGATAAATCCATTCATTTTCTGAGAAAATATTTTCTAGCATAGAAAATATTTTTCTTCATACCAAACACACCCTTAATATCCGAGACCTGAATAATTAAGGCTCAGACCTCCATTAAGTGCAAACAAATGATACTTAAGAATATCTAAGTGCTTTCTCCATCAAAGCATATGATAGTTAAAGACTCTAAGATAAATGAACTAAACGTTTTTCACGCCTAATAAGAAAAATGAAGTTATTATTCTAGAAGAATTTCTTTAAAAAAGATATCTTAGCGTATCTATATAGTAAGAAAAATTAAGAAGAGTAAATTGGTCAGATTATAAATCTTTTATACTATTAACAAATAGGCTAAAATACTTGTTACAAAAAATTTAAATAAAAGAGGTGGGGTAATATTTTAAGCCTAATGAGAAGCTAGTATTCTGGGGACAAATCTGAATGAGATCCCTAAAATTATCCTAATTAAATTTATAATATTACGAAACAATAAAAGAAGAAGAAGAGTATTGCAGAGAAAAGTAGAGAGAGAATTCTTATTGATCTGGGATCAATTACAATGGAATGGTAGAGAAAGAGTGACTTAGCCACCAAGTAAAATCCCTACAATCTCTCTAAAATATAGACATTCACCTTTGTGAGCATCTAATTTTTGACTATATTTGAATTTTTCATCACTTTTAGTATTTAAATAGATTTCAAGTTTAATTTAATATTTTTAGTTTAGTTCACCTTTTTAGAAGGTTTATATGATAAAATTAAAAATCATACAAAAAGAATCACATTTTTAGATAATAGTTATGTTTTATTTGAAAAGAAAAAAAATTCACAAAAATATGTTTTCGTCTAATTTGGTAAGACTAGCAATTTTATAACTTTTTCTTTAATAGGTTCTTGTATTTTTCTAATTTTTAATATTAATGTAGTATTTTTAATTTTAAATTAGCCTTTAAAAGAAAAGACAAAAAGAAAGAACCAATCAAAAATTTCATTTGTCAAAGATTCCTCCTTATCTTTCCATAACAAACTCCATATGCACCCCATTTTTAATTCTCACTCACGTTTTTTTTGCCAAGGGGCCCCCACGATTTTTCTTGGAAAAGTCCTTTTCTTTCCAAACAAATGAATACATATGCACTCGCTGATATATAGACGAGGCTAAAAAAGCTGGAACGAAAAAGAACGGGAGAAAACAGAGAGTGGGACGAGGGAAACAAAAAATAAAAAGAACGAAATAGAGGGGAAAGGGGATAAGATATGTAAAAAAGAAACGTGAAAGAGGGGCTACAAATTAGGAGTGAATGGATTGAAAAAGAGAGAGAAAAAACAAAAAAAAAGAAAAGAACAAAAAGCATAGAAAGGGGGAACGAAGAACATCTGAGGTGATTTTTGGGAAAAGAAGTAAAAGGAAATGACACAAAGAACAAAAATAGATCTGGACTAGCAAAAATAGAGAGAGAGGAGTAAGGGAGGAAAAATCACAAAACAAATCTTGTTTTACGTCTTCACTTTTTTTTCCTACGCCAAAAAACCACCCAAAAACATCTTTTAAACCTCCATAGAACGGCCCTTTTAATACCAGAAACTACCACCCAAACCCAGTTTAAACAGTGGGGTGTTTAGCCGAGTTTGCCGGCGAGTTTCGATGCTTCGTCTGAGGTTTTGTCCGTGTTCCTGACCATTTATGCTTGTCAAGCTATCAAACAATTAAGGTTCAGACTCCACTTTAAGGTCCATTCCCTATTCTCCCTATGGTGTTGCTGATACTTGAATTTTGAATAATACATGATATTTGCCTTTATTTTTTAAAAATAAAATAAAAATTCCTTTTGATGTCTTTTTTTCCTCTAATTTTCCAGATTCTATGTTTCATGCCCTTCCTTTAGCATGCTTTGATGTCATAGTCTCAAGACTTTATGATTGAAATTTAAGTTGTGAATGAATGATTAAATTGTTAATTCTCATGAGAAAATGATCCATGAATATTAATTTTCATTAATTATTTTATTGTGTCTAGGGTGAAATTAGCAGCCGTAATTCCCATACATGTGTTGGCCTTTATGTTTTGAAGTCTACTCTACAATGTTAGTCGACTGAATAGATTGGGCTGAAAGAGTAATTTTCGCAAGGAAAAAAATTATAATGAGTTAAAGCTAGCCTAATCGTAAATATTCTTAGGCTAGCTCATCTTTCGGTAGCTAACTTACTACATTTCTTTCACAATTTCCTTAATTCATGGCCTCGCAATAATCCGAAACTTAGGAAAATAATCATGAATATCATAGCTTGCTTTAGGTGCGATTAATAAATCATCATGACCATGGGTACGGTTCCCGTAGCATGGTCACGATACATAATTCCCAATTCGGGTGTGCATTTCATGTGACCCGATCATAACAACTCCGAATAACAATAAAATAAACATGTCGCGAATTGCGGATGCATTTCATGTAGCGTAATTTGCGGTGTGTTCCAAAACGGCAAGTGTACGACAATCGTAACTTGTTCAAGAAATAATTTCATAAATCCTAAAAAGCGGTTAAAATAATTAAAAAGCGGTTATAAAACTAAAAATGCACAATAGGTTTAAAACATGTAGTAAATTAGATAATAGACCAATAATAATAGTTGAGCGATCGTGCTAAAACTACGGAACCTGGGAATGCCTAACACCTTCTCCCGGATTAACAGAATTCCTTACCCGAATTTCTGTGTTCGCAGACCGTGAATAGAGTCAACTTCCTTGATTGGGGATTTTACACCGGTGACTTGGGACACTATAAATTATCCCAAGGGGCGACTCTGAATTCAATATAAATAATCCCCTTTTGATTGTCACTTAAATTGGAAAAAACTCCCTTATACCCTTTCGAGTGGTAAAAAGGAGGTGTGAAAGCTCTGGCGACTCCACTGGGGAAAAGAACCTAGAACTTGTGGTTCAGGGTTCAGAATTCGAGCTTAGAATAACTGTTATAGTTGGCTTTTGTTCATTATCTGTGTGAGCACGTGATTTTTGCCCTATGAGAATCACTCCCAAAAAATTCAAAAATAAAATAATTTTTCCGTTGTTTACAATTTTGTGGATTTTTATAGTATTTTCTGTCATTATTTGCATGAGTTCGTGCATGTTTGTATGTTTAAATAAAGGAAAAATACAAAAAAATAGATTTCATTTGCTTAGGATTTAATTTTATAATTTTTTTTAGTTGAGTAGTAAATTACTTATTTTACAAAAATGAAAGAATCAAAAAACAAAATAACGTATTTTGCATTTTTAAAGTGTTTAATGTCAAATTGTGTGATTATTTTATTTTTAGTATTTAATTACTTGTGATAAATATTATTTAAAGTGGATTAGTATTTTAAGTCAATTTTGGTTTTATAATTTGAGTTAGGATTTTTGGTTTTAATTTTGAAGAAAATTTAGGAAGAAAAAAGAATTAATAAAAGAAAAGGAAATCAAATTGGGCCAAACTCAATTTAACCACCAAAGCCCAAATCAAATACACCCCAAACTAGCCCAGACCCGTCTCCCCCAACCCGGTCTGTCTCCAGCCTCAACCAAAACGACGTCGTTTGGACATGCTCTAATCTGGGCCGTTGAATCAGCCTGATCGAACAGTCCCAAACCTTTCCCACAACCTGACCCATTCTCATACCCGGACCACCCACTTAGCCACCAAACGACCCCATTTTTCCCCTTGATCAATCTGGATAGTTGATCCCCTCTAATCCAACGACCCCGGTTAATTCCCCATTTTAATATACCAAACAACCCCCCGCACTCGTCTCTTCAGAGACCAAGAGCATGCACCACCGCACGCCGCCCTCTTCCGCCCATCGGAAATAGCCTCACGGCGGTTCCGGTGGTCCAATCCCTTCCATTTTTACACCATAGAAACACCTCGAGCCCCTCTTTCCAAATCCTAGACTGGTTTCCTTCGAATCTTACCAAAACTGCTCGAATATTGAATCTAAGATTGAGCCCTAGAGGTTCAAAATTTGATTTTTTTTGCGAACCCAGCGATATGTATTAGTCCAGGCCCTTAGCGTTCCATGATTCGAAGACTGATTCCTCACAAAAATTGATACTGCTCACTTGTTCTTTACAAGAACAAGCGATTATTATCAGTTTCGTATGAATCATGATGGCAAGCGATGTTTTCAGAGTCTAATCGGTGAATTTTCTTTACTATTTTTGCTCATCTTCAAACTCGCTTTACCTCTGCCTCATCTTCTTTTCTTCTACATATTTGATTGGTCCATTCTCTGATTGAAGTTACGATTAGCTTCAGATTCAATTTCTTTGACTTAGGTGATGTTCGTCTATTGGTAGTTCCCTTAATTTTAGTCCCCACTTCAATGTAGTTGTTTCTGTTTGTGTATGCGCTTTGATTTTAGGTCTATTAATTATCTTCTGTATTCAATTGATAATGTTTGCATTTACCATTTGATTCTGATTGCCCAAATGATTTCGTTTTTGAGTCTGTAAATGTTCAGAATTTAAACTGATTGAATTAGAACTGTAGGGGTTTTAATCCAGGGGGTCTGCTAACAAAGGGTAGTGGTGCACTACTGAACTAATAAAGGAAAAAGTACTAAGTAGTGGAATGAATTAAAAAATAAAAAGGGGACTGGTAATGGCTAGCTTAATGCCCTTTAGGAGCTGGAAATCAGAGAACATGGGGGATATAATTAAAAGGCTAAAAGATACAGGTGTAAAAGGGTATACAGTCTGGAAAGGGGGGAGGAATAGAATTAAGAAAGGACTGAATACACCTTAAGAGGGGGACACTCACTGATATATAAAGGGAGGAGAACTTGGAAGCAATAAATCCTCTATCTCATTGAAAAGAGAACATTCTGAGAGGATAGAGAGAACACAGACAGATACAGACCTTAAGGGAAAAGAGAGGGAACATGAGGGGAGAAATAAAAAAAAATATACAGAAAAATACTAACAGCTGAAGGGGACTGTTTCATTGAACTATTTTCTGGATTTCTTCAGTTTTCTAATTCTGGAAACAGTTTCCTGATCTATTTGGGTTGAAAGGATTTGAGTTTGGTGTTTTAAAAGCTTGGTTTGAAGTTTGGTAGAGCTTGGTTGATTGTTGCACCTCATTGCTTGGTTTAAAGCTAGTTTCTTGGTTGTCTCTGCTGCTGATCACTGCGCTTGCTATTGTCTTGCTACTGCTGTTTTCTTCTTAAACTGCAAGCTCATTTGTCCTTATTTTGATTGTTGTAATCAGGTACATATCCTTGGACTATACTAGACGTGAAGTAAAATTTGAAGCATGAAATGAAAAAATGGAGTTCAAAGTATAGCATCAACTTATCTGTCTATAATTCAGTTGTATCTTCTGCATTGTATTATGTCTCATTTCTAGATTCACTGAATGTCCTAGTTAGTTTCTGATTCTAACAGTTGAATTCTTGCCATTGTATTTAATTTTGGACTGTTGGAAATATGGAATAACTTAGTTGAAAGCATGTGACGTTTTTTAAAAAGTATTATTCAAAGTTTGGAGATATTATTGCTATGATCTTGATCTATTTCATATGACACTGTTAGGCCAAGGCTTTGAAGTCCATTTTGGATTTATTTTCGTGAACATTTTCAGAAGTTTAGAAGTATGGTGCATCTTAGCTTTAATTGTAACTTAATTATCTTGGTACTTAATTTTTTTTTTCTTTTAAAGTAATAACATAGATTCGTTCATTAACCATATATTCACTAATAATGATTAGAAATTGAATTCTTGAATGTAAAACGTGAAGATTCCGAGTTTACCGCATAGTTGTTTTCAGGTTGAAGAGCTAATTTCAAGAACATTCTATGTTTAATATTTCTTTGCCATATTATTTGATTTGCATTTTTGACCTAAATTTTAACGGCTTGGCTTAGGAAACAGATTTTTTTTAGTTTACTTTCATTGAGGTTCAATTTTCAACTGATTGTAAATTTGAATGGTGTGTTTCTAATAGTATCCCGTTCAACAAATTGCCGCAATAAATTGCTTCAAGCCATTAGTAGTTGTAAACTTTCCTAGAGCTATTGTGGCATCTCATGGTGTATGCTTATTTTATTAATTACGGATTCATTCTTGTAAGTTACATAACTTCCCTATTTCATAACGTGGCCAAATAATCTTAAATATGAATCTCGTATTTTGCTTTAGGCGCGTTAATTCAGCAATTATCATGGCTACGGGCACGGTTTCCGTGTCATAGTTGTGATACACAATTTTAAAACTCGGGTGCGCATTTATGTGACCCAAATCTAAATCCCAACAATGTTATATAAAATGTGTTGTGGACTGCGGGTGCATTTATGTGACGTGGTTCAAGACATATTTTAAATAACGTTGCAATTGTTCAAAAAATGGTTGTAAGCGGTTACAAAGATAAAAATATACCATAGGTTAAAACGTGTTTAAAATCGGATAACTAAGACAATAATAACAATCGAGCGACCGTGCTAGAACCACGGAACTCGGGAATGCCTAACACCTTCTCCTGAGTTAACAGAATTCCTTACCCGGATTTCTGGTTCGCAGACTATAATATAGAGTCAACCTTTTCCTCGACTCGGGATTTGAACCGGTGACTTGGGACACCATAATTATCCCAAGTGGCGACTCTGAATGATTTTAAATAAATAAATCCCGTTTTGATTGTCACTTTAAGTTGGAAAAACTCCCTTATACCCTTACGGGGGGTGTAATGAAAAAGGAGGTGTGACAGCTCTGGCGACTTCGCTGGGGACACGAACCCAGAATCTCTGGTTCAGAATTCAGAATTCGAGCTTAGAATAATTGTTATATTGGCTTTATTTATTAGCTGATTTTATGATTGGGCCTAATGTGTTAAGTGTTGCTTTTTACTACTTTGATATTGGTGAACTGTATATAAACTATTACAAAACCCTTCCTCTTTCTGAGTCTTCTGAATTTATGGTGCACACGTGCGCGTGGCCCACCTTTCTGTTAGAAGTCATACCAAATAGAACAAAGTTGTGACAAGTAACTAAGCCGGGTAGACTTTTGTGATCCCGGTACGTTGCCCCCACTTCGGCTCGAGCTGTCCGCTTGGGTAAGCCAGGTTTAGAACAATATACCCCAGGTTTTACACTTAGAATAACTCAGCTTCATGCCGGATCCCTAGTAGGAACGTTTGTTTGCATCATGTGCATTTGACTTCGGAGACTCAACACAGGGGTTGGGTCTGTCTAGGACAGGTGTACCTGAAATGAAAAGACCATCCTGATGCATCTTACTTGCTACTTGTGCATTCATTTGTTTCGGATTTGCATATTGACCAGCTTATAGGAAAAAGTTAGAAAAGGAAAATCAATGTGAGAACCGAGAAAGAAAATTGGTTGTTTTTCGAAAAACAAATAATTTCCAAAATATTTTGAAATTCTGTCGAAATTTTGAAAAAAAAGAAGGAAATTTTGTGTTTCTTTTAAAAATAGTTTTATTGTTTACGAACTACGTAAGTTTGATTCTCGCCGGATGTGAGATACGTAGGCAACCCACATCGGGCCCAACTATATTTTAAAAAAAATATATAAAAAAATAAATAAATAGATAATAAATAATTAAAAATGTGGGTACATAAATGTCATTGTGTTGTCATAAGTAAGGCGATGTCATTCTTGTCCAAAATATGCCGAATGTCCCCAAAAGGGCGTCAGAAGGCTGTTTTTGCAAGAACAGCCACCTTTGGCCGTTTTTTTTCTTCAAAAAAAATAAAAATAAAAAATTTCCGTTTAGCAAACACATCGAAGTGTTTTTTTTTATTTTTTTAGAAATATTAATGATTTTTTTCAAAATGAGTCTTGATTTTGTTTTAAAAAAATTAAAATTAAAATCACTCACAGGTACAAAATGAGCACCATCCAAAACCCGCCGTTCACAGATGTAGATGAGTTTCTATTTCGGCTTCAGATGTGGTGATGAGTTAGGAGGAGATAATGGGTCATTAAGTACTTTGGAGCTCTCACAGATATTATGAAAGTTAAACCGCGCAATGATTTGATTACGATACTAGTGACTTTTTGGGACCCTGTTCACAATGTCTTTTGCTTCTCTGATTTCGAGCTTACTCCCACATTAGAAGAAATAGCTGGATATTCCGGTTTTTACGGAGATTTGAGAAACTAGAATCTTATATTCCCAAAGGCTCCCTCAGTACACCGATTCTTTGATCTTCTGAATATCAGTAATCAAATCAGAAAAAGCAACGTTGTCAAAGGGTGTTGTTCTTTCAACTTCCTATATTCAAGGTTCGGAAAGACGGATGGATTTGAAATTCATGAAAAGGGCCTTACTAACAAACAGAACAAGGACACCTGGTAGATTCACCGACGCTTCGCGTTCATGGTAGCTTTTCTAGGAATCATGGTCTTCCCAAACAAAGAGCGGACGTTTGATATTCGCATAGCTAGAGTTGTACAAGTCCTCACTACCAAAGAACGTCACACTCTTGCCCCAATCATTCTCTCAGACATTTATCGGGCGTTGACTTTGTGTAAATCCGGGGCAAAATTCTTCGAAGGTTGCAATATTTTGTTGCAAATGTGGTTGATTGAACATCTCCGACATCACCCCAAGTTCATACAGTATGGTCCAAGAAAGGACAATTTCATCGAGAGCTATGAAGAAAGAATAAAAGATTATAAATCTCCAGAAGGGGTGGAAGCCTGGATATCCCATTTAAGATCTTTAATGGCAAGTCAAATTGAGTGGACTTTGGGATGACTCCCGGTAAGAGAGGTAATACACATGTCAACCTTGAAGAGTTATTTGCTGCTGTTGGGATTAAGAAGCATCCAGCCGTATGCACCACAGAGAGTTCTAAGACAGCTAGGGAGATACCAAGTGGTGCCTGATGATGAGGATTTGAGTGCGCAAGTGATTGAACTACACCCCGAAGCCACTCACCCTAAGGCTTTAATCCAGCAGATTTGGAATGGTTGTCGATACTTGAAAGATGATACCCAAGTTCCAGATCCGGCGAAAGGTGAGATAGATCCAGGTTACGCTAGGTGGTTTGAGAAAAGATCTCGTGTGGATGATGTACCAGATCCCGATCCCAGAAGGCCCATAAAAAGGCCGCATGTTCAAGCCTTTGATGATAAAATCCAAGAACAGTTGGCTTGGGGTGAAAAACAAAAGGGGTACAAAGCAACTATTCATGCCTTAGAAAAAAGCTTAAGGAACTTCAATTTTGAGAAAGACTTACAAGCACAAGAAGCAGAAGGTGAAAAGAAGATTCTGATTGGCAAGAATAAAATTCTCCATGCTCAGCTTCAACAGATGAAGCAGGCCTCTGAAGCGCCAGTAAGAAGTTGGAAAGGTCAGAGAATCATTGCCAATCTAATGGAAAAAATGCAAGATTATGACTCCATCTTAACAAAGACTGAAAAGGCGTTAGACAAAGCTAAGGAAAAAATCATACAATTAAATGAGGAGGCCAGATCTAGTAAGGAACGCCAAGTGATGAGATTTGAAGAGGAAATGGCTCAATTCAAGAGAGAGAAGGACCATTGGATACATTCAGAAGCTCAACTCCATGCATAGCTGGAAGAAATGAGAAGGTACAATAGAGAACATCAGCATATTGATAGGGAGATAGCACAGGCAAGACTCGATCAGGCCAGACTTCGGGCTCAATTGGAGTCGGCTTTAGATCGTGAGGGCCACATAAGAGATATAGCTGCCACTCGTCAGCAGTAGTTACAAAACCAAAACCAGAATCTCCAGGACTTCAGAGCACAAATCCATGATTTGGCTGTTTACACCTCTCAAAGTTTTGTAAACTGCCAAGGGATGGATTATGAGAGGTTTTTAGAGCATGCACCTACTTTTTCCCGTCATCTTGCAACAGAGTTAGAGAGGATGTACCGCACACTAGGGGGTCAGCCGGGTCAAGCCCCACCATGAGCAGATGTTCCAGTGATTGAAAGCAAAATATTGTGGAGTGAAGCATAGTCATAGTTGTTGGAACTTTTCATATAATAGTCATGTTTTAGTTTGAGTCCATGTTGAGTCTTTTAAAACCATTTTCTCAAAGTGTCGTCCAAATGTAATGTCATTGTACTGTTTTGTTTGTTAAAATAAATAAAATAATAATTATTTCCGACAGAACTACGCACGGTCTGATTCATGCGGGGACATGATACGTAGGCAATCTCTATAGGATTCGACCACCACTAAAAAGGAAAAGGGGAAATAAAGAAGGATAGAATAAAAGAAGCTTAAAAGAAGAGGGCACAATTATGAGAGGCCGGAATGACGCACGCAACCGAAGCAAATGCATGATAGAAAATGGTTAATTGCCTAGGTGCATTGCATCCCAACGTGTAATTGCATATGTGTTAAACTCTAAGAACTAACAAGTTTGTTGTTTTTCAGAGAATTCAAGCAGTTAGTTTATCTAGAGGATACTGACACATTATCATTACCAAACCAGATCGAAAGGACCAATACCAGAAATTATGTCTATCCCGGATACCGACACTAGTGTTGAGGTGGAGGAGTTGGATGTCAATAAAATAAAGGAGGAGATGCTCAAACTTAAGCAACAGATGGCCGAAATGTACCAGGCCTGGTCCAAAGGGCAATCACCCCCGTCTTACCCCGCTAACCCGACTTTCACCCCACTATTAGCTCAGTCTCAGGATCATTCTGCCACCGATCTAGGTTTTCCCATTTACCAACATTACCATGGCACTACTTCTCATATGCCACAAGCTCCACCACCAAAATCAATTCCATACCCCCTCCGCCAGTCACCCCTGTCTTTGTGGCATCTCCACCAGCTGTACTCCATATATCCTTGAGTGAACCTATGTTCCAAGCTCAGGACAACCAGTATTATCTCCTGAGAGAAGCTGAGAGACCAGCCAAAAATCCTGAACATGAGGAGATGTTCAGAAAAATGAAAAGCATAGAACAATCCTTCAGGGATATGAGAGGGTTAGGAGGTCAGGTAAGCGTGGCTTACAAAGACCTGTGTTTATTCCCAAATGTACAACTACCGGTAGGGTTCAAAATGCCCAAATTCGACTTGTACAATGGACACGGTGATCCGGTGGCTCATTTGAGAGGTTTTTGCAGTAAGATGAGGGGAGCCGGAGGAAAGGATGAATTGCTAATGGCCTACTTCAGTCAGAGTTTGAGCGGATCAGCATTGGAGTGGTACACCCGCCAAGATCACGGAAGATGGTACACATGGGATGATTTGGCACAAGCATTCGCTTGTCACTTTCAGTATAATCTTGAGATCATTCCAAACCGACTATCTTTGACTAAACTAGAGAAGAAGCACAGTGAAAGCTTTAGAGAATATGGTTTCTGGTGGAGGGAGCAAGCAACAAAGGTAGATCCCCCAATGAAAGAGAGCGAGATGGTTGATTACTTTTTACAGGCTTTGGAGCCAACTTACTTTGGTCATTTAGTGTCCGCAATTGGCAAGTCTTTTAATGAGGTTGTAAAAATGGGAGGCATGGTCGAGGAGGGGCTTAAGTCCAACAAAATCATAAGTTATTCAGCGATCAAGGCAACCACTCAGGCCATTCAAAGCGGCACTGGGGGTGTACTTGGGAAAAAGAAGAAAGAAGAGTCACGACTGTTGAGTCCGGAGCCTGGTTCGGATCTAAAGGCCCATTACCCTACTATAGCCAACCACGACCCTACCACCAAAATTACCCCCACACTCCATATAGCCCTCCACAACATTATTACCCACCGCCATATCCCCATTTTTCCGTCCATCATGCAAAACCCTATACCCAAACTCCGGCACACGCACAATGGCGTGCACCGGCTCCACAAAATCCATACCCAGCTCCACAAAACACGTATCCACCCCCAAGAGCCTACAGAAATCCCCCTGGGGCAGGTTTCCGACCAAACCAAGCCTTCAAGAATGAGAGGTTACAGAAACAAAAGACTTTCATTCCACTAGGGAAATCATATACCAGTCTTTTCCACAGGTTGAGGCAGTTGGGCATGCTGAATCCAATTGAGCCTAAAATGCCAAATCCCCCTCCTAGAAATCTTGACCACTCGGTGAGTTGTGAGTACTGTTCAGGGGCCCCTGGGCATGATACAGAGAAGTGTTGGAAACTGAAAACAGCTGTGCAAGAGCTTATTGATACTCATCGGATCGATGTTCAGGCCCCAGAAGCACCAAATATCAATCAGAATCCACTGCCAGCTTACCATGAGACCCATATGATTGAGTTGATACACAAAGGAGGAGATCCCAGGAAGCCTTCGCAGATGGTAATGATGATCCGTTCCAGCGAAACCAGCTCAAAGGAAAAAAGGTAACTAGTGGGAAATCAATGGTCCAATTGAAAGGGATAGTCGATAAGCCCGCTGTGGTAGCCGAGAGAGGGTCGTCAAGCATTGTTGCAGTAAAACTAGAGAAAGCTAAAGTGGTAGTGCCAGGGGTTGCAAGTGAACCTGTTGTGGTCGTGAAGGGTGCTCGCACAGAGCCTGTTATTATAAAACCAGTAACTTAGCTTCCAGTGATCAACAACAAGGCTGTTCCTTGGAATTATGAACGAATGACAGTGATTTACAAAGGGAAAGAAATCAAAGAAGAAGTTTGTGAAGCACAAGGTTTGACTCGCTCGGGAAGGTGTTTTACTCCCGAGGAGTTAAGAAGAACTAAAGATAATCCAACGCCGGTAAAGAAAGCTGTAACTAAAGAAGAGGCAGAGGAATTTTTGAGGAAAATGAAAGTGCATGACTATTCTGTTGTAGAACAGTTGAGGAAAACGCCCGCTCAGATCTCATTGCTTTCATTGCTAATCCATTCAGATGAGCACCGTCAGGCGCTGATGAAAATCTTGAATGAGGCTCATGTCCCCAACAAGATCTCGGTAAACCATCTAGAAAAGATAGCCAACAAGATTTTTGAAGTAAACAGAGTCACTTTTTCCGATGATGAATTGCCCGTAGAGGGTACTGAGCACAACAAAGCCTTTTACCTGACAGTAAAATGCGAAGATTCCATGGTTACCCGGGTATTGGTTGACAATGGTTCAAGTGCGAACATCTGTCCTCTCTCCACTCTAAGCAAGCTGAAAGTAGAAGATGAGAGGATCCATAAGAACAGTATCTGTGTGCGAGGATTTGACGGCGGGGGCAAAGACTCAGTCGGGAACATAATGTTGGAGCTGACCATAGGTCCAGTAGAATTCACAATGGAATTCCAAGTGCTGGATATAGCTGTTTCCTACAATTTGCTATTAGGGCGATCGTGGATTCACGCCGCTAAAGCAATACCATCAACACTCCATCAGATGGTCAAGTTTGAATGGGACAGACAGGAAATAGTTGTGCACAACGAAGATAATTTGTGCGCTCACAGCAACACCATTGTGCCATTCATTGAAGTGGAAGATGACAAGGGACCATGAGTCTACCAAGTTTCTGACGCAATGTCAGTCGAGAAAGTTCCAGAAGGGAAGTGTATCCCAAATTCGAAGATAACCGCCACATCAGTCATGGTAGCGTATGAAATGTTGAAGAATGGTTTTGTACTAGGAAATGGTTTGGGATCAGCTCTGCAAGGCATCATACAACCCGTGTCTCTTCCTGAAAACTTGAGAACATTTGGTCTGGGATTCAAGCCCACAGCCGCAAACATAAAAAGAGCCAGGAAATTGAAACAGAGGACATGGGTCCTTCCAAAGCCGGTCCCACGTCTTTCCAGATCATTTGTCAAGTCCAGTACGAGGAGTCGCCCAGTGACAGCAATTCCCAGTTCTGTGATTGATCTGGACAAGGAGTTAATTGAAAGATTTGAGAAGTTGTTCGACAGTGTGAACATGGTGGAAATTGGAGAAGGTTCTAGCAACGCGGAAGTGCAATTTGTTGGGCCAACAACAAAGCTTAATAATTGGAAGGCTACTCCTCTCCCTACTCGGAAGGAGTCTTGATAGTTTGCTTTGATTTTCCTTTAAGTTTGTACAAATTATTCCAGGGTTGTAATCCAGATTTCATTTTTTCAGTTTGTTTGAGTGTGCAAACCTTGTTATCTTTTATCATTCAAAAAAATACAATTTCCCTTTCTTCATCATTCCTGATGGTTTTCCTTTTTCTTTTGTTTTCTTTTCTATACAGTTCTTTTTACGCTGGTTCTAATGACATGGCATGCATAAGGAATCCTCAGCCCAGTCTTAAAAATCAATCTGATTCCAAAATATTAGTTCAAAAAGTAGATTGTGATTACGAATCAGAATACTATGATGAGGATGAAGCCTTCGAAGATATTAGTAAGGAGTTAATTCACTTCGAAGAAAAACCCAAACCCAACCTGAATGACACAGAAGCCGTCAATTTAGGGGACACAGACAATGTCCGAGAGACTAAAATAAGTGTCCACCTCGAGCCAAAAATTCGGGAGGAGTTAATCAAAACACTCATCGAGTACAAAGATGTTTTTGCATGGTCATATGACGACATGCCGGGTTTAAGCACTGATTTAGTGGTCCACAGATTGTCCACTGATCCAGCATTCCCTCCCGTCAAGCAAAAGTTGAGGAAATTCAAAACTGATATGAGTGTGAAGATTAAAGAAGAAGTTACCAAGCAGTTGGATACAAAGATTATTCGGTTCCCTCGATATCCTATTTGGTTGGCTAATGTCGTGCATGTACCGAAGAAGGACGACAAGATTAGAGTATGCGTCGATTACCGCAATCTCAACAAAGCAAGTCTAAAGGATAACTTCCCACTACCAAATATCCATATTTTGATCGATAATTGTGCCAAACATGAGATTGGATCTTTTGTGGATTGCTATGCCGGGTATCATCAGATTCTGATAGATGAAGAAGATGCAAAAAAGACGGTATTCATCACGCCATGGGGAACTTATTGCTACCGAGTAATGCCATTTGGTTTGAAAAATGTTGGGGCAACTTATATGAGGGAAATGACTACTGTGTTTCATGATATGATACACAATGAGATTGAGGTATATGTAGATGATGTGATCATAAAATCAAAGCATCAGGCCGACCATATCGGGGATTTGAGGAAATTCTTCTAGAGGCTTCGTAGGTACAACCTCAAGCTGAACCCCGCCAAATGTGCATTTGGTGTTCCATCCGAAAAACTATTGGGATTCATAGTCAGCTGGTGAGGCATCGGGTTGGACCCATCAAAGATCAAAGCTATACAAGAATTGCCCCCTCCGAGGAACAAGACTGAAGTGATGAGTCTGTTAGGAAGGTTGAACTATATCAGCAGATTTGTTGCTCAGCTCACAACAACTTGTGAGCCTATTTTCAAGTTGCTGAAGAAGGACGTTGCGATCAAGTGGACTGATGAGTGTCAAGAATCATTCAATGAGATAAAGGGATACTTGTCTAACCCGCCTGTGCTGGTACCACCAGAATCAGGGAGACCTTTGATTCTTTACTTGACTGTCCTGGAAAATTCATTTGGCTGTGTACTGGGGCAGCATGATGTCACCGGAAGGAAAGAACAGGCCATCTACTATCTTAGCAAGAAGTTCACGACTTATGAGGTTAAGTACACTTACCTGGAAAAGACATGTTGCGCCCTAACTTGGGTGGCACAGAAATTGAAACATTATTTGTCATCCTACACTACTTACCTCATTTCACGCTTGGATCCATTGAAGTATATCTTTCAAAAGCCAATGCCGACTGGAAGACTTGCGAAGTGGCAGATTTTGCTCACAGAGTTTGACATAATCTATGTGACTCGGACTGCGATAAAAGCCCAAGCATTGGCCGATCATTTGGCCGAGAATCCGGTTGATGATGAGTACGAGCCATTGAAAACTTACTTTCCCGATGAAGAGGTGATGCATATCGATGAACTGGAGCAAATTGAAAAACCAGGCTGGAAACTTTTCTTTAATGGGGCGGCTAACATGAAAGGAGTCGGAATAGGAGCTGTGCTTATTTCTGAAACAGGGCATCACTATCTTGTTACAGCTCAACTTCGTTTTTATTGTACCAATAATATGGCTGAGTACGAGGCATGCATTTTGGGTTTGAGGCTAGCTGCAGACATGGATGTCCAGGAAGTTTTGGTCTTGGGAGACTCAGATCTTCTGGTACATCAAATTTAAGGAGAATGGGAAACACGAGATTTGAAGCTTATACCATACCAACAATGTTTGCATGATCTTTGTCAACGGTTTTGATCAGTGGAGTTTAGGCATATTCCTAGGGTCCATAATGAGGTCGTTGATGCTTTAGCTACCCTAGCGTCAATGTTGCACCATCCGAACAAAGCCTATGTCGATCCTTTGCATATTCAAGTACGAGATCAACATGCTTACTGCAACATGATTGAAGAAGAACTTGATGGCGAACCGTGGTTTCATGATATCAAGGAGTACATCAGAATGGGGATATATCCAGTGCAAGCCACGGGGGATCAGAAGAGAACAATTCGACGGTTGGCGAGTGAATTCTTCTTGAGTGGGGGAGTTTTGTATAAAAGAACACCAGACCTTGGATTGTTAAGATGCATAGATGCTAGACAAGCTACGACTGTCATGTCCGAAGTACATTCAGGAGTCTGCGGACCACATATGAGCAGATATGTGCTGGAAAAGAAAATTCTCCGAGCAGGTTATTATTGGCTCACCATGGAACGAGATTGTATCAGTTTTGTGTGCAAATGTCATCAATGCCAGATACACAGAGATTTGATTCATTCTCCACCATCGGAGTTGCACATGATGTCGGCACCATGGCCCTTCGTTGCTTGGGGCATGGATATCATTGGACCAATTGAGCCAGCAGCGTCCAATGGGCATAGATTCATTCTAGTGGCCATTGATTATTTCACCAAGTGGGTTGAGGCCAAAACTTTCAAATCGGTGACCAAGAAAGTAGTGGTCGATTTTGTTCACTCAAATATCATCTGTCGATTCGGAATCCCAAAGGTGATCAT
This sequence comes from Nicotiana tabacum, assembly GCF_000715075.1. Classification (NCBI taxonomy): domain Eukaryota; kingdom Viridiplantae; phylum Streptophyta; class Magnoliopsida; order Solanales; family Solanaceae; genus Nicotiana; species Nicotiana tabacum. The sequence goes on from NC_134097.1 coordinate 61,915,293, forward strand.
CACAGATAATGGTGCTAATCTTAACAGTAAATTGATGGAAGAGGTATGCCAACAGTTTAAGATTACACATCGCAATTCTACCCCATATCGTCCCAAGGCGAATGGAGCAGTTGAGGCAGCCAACAAAAATAGAAAGAAGATACTTCGGAAAATGGTAGAAAGTTCCAGGCAATGACATGAAAAATTACCGTTTGCGTTGCTGGGTTATCGCACTACTGTCCATACTTCAGTAGGTGCAACTCCTTATTTGTTGGTATATGGAACTGAAGCAGTGATACCTGCGGAAGTTGAGATCCCGTCCCTTCGGATTGTCGGTGAGGCTGAAATTGATGATAATGAGTGGTTCAAAACCCGTTTGGAGCAGTTGAATTTGATTGATGTAAAAAGATTGGTAGCAGTGTGTCATGGTCAGTTATATCAAAAGAGAATGGCAAGAGCATATAACAAAAAGGTACGTCCCCGGAAGTTTGAAGTGGGCCAGCAGGTGCTGCAACGTATCCTTCCACACCAGGCTGAAGCGAAAGGCAAGTTCGCCCCAAATTGGCAAGGGCCATTCATTGTGACCAGAGTATTATCCAATGGTGCTTTATGTTTAACAGATATCGAAGGAAAATGCATAGACATGGCTATCAATGCTGATGCAGTAAAAAGATATTATGTATGATTTCTTTGGTATAATTGTTGATTGTTTGTATTTGGCATTATTTCGAAGATTGAAATGACGAAGGCAATTTGTTCTGCTATCTAAATACTTTACCCTTTTGTTCCACCTTTTTGAGCCTTATTTATTTCTTTCATACCCCTCTTTTGGAATCAATAACGAAAAAAAGAGAAAAAGAAAGAAAAGAAAAAAGAGAAAAGAAAAGAAGTAAAAAGTATAACAACAAGGAAATTCATGTGTGAACTACGTTTGACTTGATTCCTGTTAAGGATACGTAGGCAGCTTCCCGGCTCGGTCATAGTAAAATAAAATATCAAAAGATCCCCAAGCAAGAAACTGGGGCAGAAGTTGTGATTTGTAATAAGAAATATGATTCCAAAAGTTGTAATTTTAAACTCATGTTAAAATTGTTTTGAGCCTTTGATACCCTTTCTTTCTAACCCCATCCAAAAGCCCACATTACGGTCCAAGGAAAGACCTTCTGATCAATCTTCGAGAAATGCCGAGTCGAGCAAATAGAGGTGATTCATATCAGAATAACGCTCTGGTCCAAACAGGAAAAGTAACGAAAATGAGAGAGTCTTATTGGTAAAAACCCTCATGGGCACCATGAGGCGACGAAAGCTGAGAGAAAATAAAAATGAGAGAGTCTTATTGGTGAAAACCTTCACGGGCACCATCAAGCGACAAGTAATTGAGGAATCAACAAATGAGAGAGGTTTGTCGGTGAAAACCCTTCGGGGCACCGCAAGTCGAACAAGGTCCGTAAAGTTAGCGGAAAGTAAATTTGGGTTATGGAAGATATTGGAGCACAAAGCAAAACAATTGGAAAAGAGGTTGGTTAAATAGACTGGGCTGATTAATCCAAATGCATACCATGATCACTGGTGCCGGTGATTCCGCTCAGATAAGTCCCTTTTCCTATCTCCAACAGTCATCCAAATTTGGATTCTTTTCTTTATTCTTAAAATCCTTGCATTTCATTGCTGTTAATTTTACTTCTCTAAAGCTCTTCCAAGTTTAGCCTTGTAAGAAGGAATTTCAAAGCTTACTACCAGTTTCGGAATTGCACAAAGCAAAATGCAGCTAAAACATGCCAAAGATGATATGATGAAAAATGGGACCTATGGTGTAAGCAAAAGTTAGAACTGTGGAATGGTTCAGTAATGTCGTGGGAGATGTACGGTTTCAGGCAGAAAGGTCTGGAGGGGAGAATAGCAGTTGGGGATCTTGCAGTTAAGGATCAGTAAGAAGGTCAAAACAATCTTTTCGATCAGTTCAAGGCAGTTGGACGAAGCAAAGAATGGCAAAGAGAAAACCACCTCCAGCAAGAATGCCACGACGAACCACCACGTTTTAAACTGACAAAATTTTCTTTGATTTGAAATAGGGGCAAATATGGCATTTGTTTTGGGAAATCATCCGTAGGAAGAGTAAGTACTAGGCAGATTTGATTGCGGAAATTCTCAGGACCCTCTTGGAAAATAGGACTTAGTTTAAAATTCAAAATAATCATGAGTAGCGGAATTTGGCATGAGTGCACCCTAGAAGATTATAAGTGGAACTCCGAAGTTTGTATGTTTGAGATACACTTTGGACATTACCCCATGAGAACAAAGATTCTGACTTCTCTTCTTTCCTAAATTAATAATTATGATTTTCTATTTCCTCAACGTTTTCCCCAAGCAGAAACTTCATCTTTTCCACCTTTTCCCCAATTTAATTGAAAATTTTCAGGACCCTCCTGGAAAATGGGACCTAGGTTAAACCCTAAAAACAATCATAAGTAGTAAATATAAGACAAATGTGCACCAAAAGGAATATAAGTTGGTTTCAAAGTTCACATAAGAGTTGTCAGGACCCTTCTGGATAATAGGACATAGTTTAAAGCTGGTTTAGATAACAAGATTTAGTAGAAGTCATGCCTTTAAAAGATATAGCTTAGATTTAAAATTGTCGTTTAGTTAAGAGTTGTCAGGACCCTCCTGGATAATGAGACCTAGCTTTCTAATTCTTATTAATATTTGGTAATATGCTTCAGTTTAACACTCACAGATACGCCCAGCTACCAAACTGAAGCAGAAAATTTTCTTTTATTTTGGCTATTTTTGTTGAAGTCAGGCGTCCACCTGGAGAACAAGGAATAACAGTTGAAGTATCAGCAATCAGGAGACCACATGGAGAACAAGGAACAACAGTCAAAGTATCAGCGATCAGGCATCCACCTGGAGAATAAGGAATAACAGTTCGAGTCTCAGCAATCAGGAGCCCACCTGGAGAACAAGGGAAAACAAATCAGGTTTCAAGGAAGATTGGCACAAGCATTGGTAATCAGGAGCCCACTTGGAGGAACGAGGGAGAACAACTTAAAGAAGAGCAGTTTCAAGAAGAAGATGGACCAAGTTTCAGAAATCAGGCGTCCACCTGGAGAACAAGGAAAGATGGTTGAAATTTCAGCAGTCAGGAGCCTACCTGGAAAACAAAGGAATACAATTCGAGACGGTCAAAGGAAGACGTTTAAAGGTTCAGCAACAAGATGCCCACCTGAAGAAAAAGGAAAGCATTTCAAAAGATACCATGCAAGTCAGCCACAAAGGAACAACTAAAGAAAATACAAGTCAACAAGGCAACAACAGTCACGAGACCAAATTTGAAAATAAATCTTTGTAAAGCATAGATTATAGCTTAGTCTAGATTCTTCATTTTTGTCATGGTGTAATGAGGAGGTCAGTAAGAAGTATCAGCAGCAACAACAACAGTAACAGTGAAACCACAGATTCATGATAGTCCCAGCTACCGAAACTTCCTGAACTACATTGACCTGATTCCTTTTTAGCCAAGGATATGTAGGAATCCTTTGAAGCAGAGGTTCAGTAAAATCTTTCAAAAAATGCTTCCCACGGAGTATTCAAAACGGGCAAAAATCGCTCGTATCCGCTCACTTTATCTTTACACAAAAACTCTTTGTGTTTTCGGGCAAAGAGGGGCAGCTGTGAGCACGTGATTTTTGCCCTATGAGAATCACTCCCAAAAAATTCAAAATAAAATAATTTTTTCCGTTGTTTACAATTTTGTGGATTTTTATAGTAATTTCTGTCATTATTTGCATGAGTTCGTGCATGTTTGTATGTTTAAATAAAGGAAAAATACAAAAAAAATAGATTTCATTTGCTTAGGATTTAATTTTATAATTTTTTTGGTTGAGTAGTCAATTACTTATTTTACAAAAATGAAAGAATCAAAAAACAAATAACGTATTTTGCATTTTTAAAGTGTTTAATGTCAAATTGTGTGATTATTTTATTTTTAGTATTTAATTACTTGTGATAAATATTATTTAAAGTGGATTAGTATTTTAAGTCAATTTTGGTTTTATAATTTGAGTTAGGATTTTTGGTTATAATTTTGAAGACAATTTAGGAAGAAAAAAGAATTAATAAAAGAAAAGGAAATCAAATTGGGCCAAACTCAATTTAACCACCAAAGCCCAAATCAAATACACCCCAAACCAGCCCAGACCCGTCTCCCCCAACCCGGTCCGTCTCCAACCTCAACCAAAACGACGTCGTTTGGACATGCTCTAATCTGGGCCGTTGAATCAGCCTGATCGAACGGTCCCAAACCTTTCCCACAACCCGACCCATTCCCATACCCGGACCACCCACTTAGCCACCAAACGAGCCCATTTTTCCCCTTGATCAATATGGATAGTTGATCCCCTCTAATCCAACGGCCCCGGTTAATTCCCTATTTTAATATACCAAACAACCCCCCCACTCGTCTCTTCAGAGACCAAGAGCATGCACCACCGCACGCCGCCCTCTTCCGCCCACCGGAAATCGCCTCACGGCGGTTCCGGTGGTCCAATCCCTTCCATTTTTACACCATAGAAACACCTCGAGCCCCTCTTTCCAAATCCTAGATTGGTTTCCTTCGAATCTTACCAAAACTGCTCAAATATTGAATCTAAGATTGAGCCCTAGAGGTTCAAAATTTGATTTTTTTTCGCGAACCCAACGATATGTATTGGTCCAGGCCCTTAGCGCTCCATGATTCGAAGACCGATTCCTCACAAAAATTGATACTGCTCACTTGTTCTTTACAAGAACAAGCGATTATTATCAGTTTCGTATGAATTATGATGGCAAGCGATGTTTTCAGAGTCTAATCGGTGAATTTTCTTTACTATTTTTGCTCATCTTCAAACTCGCTTTACCTCTGCCTCATCTTCTTTTCTTCTACATATTTTGATTGGTCCATTCTCTGATTGAAGTTACGATTAGCTTCAGATTCAATTTCTTTGACTTAGGTGATGTTCGTCTATTCGTAGTTCCCTTAATTTTAGTCCCCGCTTCAATGCAGTTGTTTCTGTTTGTGTCTGCGCTTTGATTTTAGGTCTATTAATTATCTTCTGTATTCAATTGATAATGTTTGCATTTACCATTTGATTCTGATTGCCCAAATGATTTCGTTTTTGAGTCTGTAAATGTTCAGAATTTAAACTGATTGAATTAGAACTGTAGGGGTTTTAATCCAGGGGTTTGCTAACAACGGGTAATGGTGCACTACTGAACTAATAAAGGAAAAAGTACTAAGTAGTGGAATGAATTAAAAAATGAAAAGGGGACTGGTAATGGCTAGCTTAATGCCCTTTAGGAGCTGAAAATCAGAGAACGTGGGGGATATAATTAAAAGGCTAAAAGATACAGGTGTAAAAGGGTATACAGTCTGGAAAGGGGGGAAGAACAGAATTAAGAAAGGACTGAATACACCTTAAGAGAGGGACACTCACTGATATATAAAGGGAGAGGGGGAAAGAGAGTTGGAGGGCGGAGGAGATTGAAAGGAGAACATTCTGAGAGGATAGAGAGAACACAGACAGATACAGACCTTAAGGGAAAAGAGAGGGAACATGAGGGGAGAAATAAAAAAAATATACAGAAAAATATTAACAGCTGAAGGGGACTGTTTTATTGAACTATTTTCTGGATTTCTTCAGTTTTCTAATTCTGGAAACAGATTCCTGATCTATTTGGGTTGAAAGGATTTGAGTTTGGCGTTTTAAAAGCTTGGTTTGAAGTTTGGTCGAGCTTGGTTGATTGTTGCACCTCATTGTTTGGTTTAAAGCTAGTTTCTTGGTTGTCTCTGCTGCTGATCACTGCGCTTGCTACTGTCTTGCTGCTGCTGTTTTCTTCTTAAACTGCAAGCTCATATGTCCTTATTTTGATTGCTGTAATCAGGTACATATCCTTGGACTATACTAGACGTGAAGTATAATTTGAAGCATGAAATGAAAAAATAGAGTTCAAAGTATAGCATCAACTTATCTGTCTATAATTCAATTGTATCTTCTGCATTGTATTATGTCTCATTTCCAGATACTGAATGTCCTAGTTAGTTTCTGATTCTAACAGTTGAATTCTTGTCATTGTATTTAATTTTGGACTGTTGGAAATATGAAAATAACTTAGTTGAAAGCATGTGACGTTTTTTAAAAAGTATTATTCAAAGTTTGGAGATATTGTTGCTATGATCTTGATCCATTTCATATGACACTGTTAGGCCAAGGCTTTGAAGTCCATTTTGGATTTATTTTCATGAACATTTTCAGAAGTTTAGAAGTGTGGTGCATCTTAGCTTTAATTGTAACTTAATTATCTTGGTACTTATTTTTTTTTTCTTTTAAAGTAATAACATAGATTCGTCCATTAACCATATATTCACTAATAATGATTAGAAATTGAATTCTTGAATGTAAAACGTGAAGATTCCGAGTTTACCGCATAGTCATTTTCAGGCTGAAGAGCTAATTTCAAGAACATTCTATGTTTAATATTTCTTTGCCATATTATTTGATTTGCATTTTAGACCTAAATTTTAACGGCTTGGCTTAGGAAACAGATTTTTTTTAGTTTACTTTCATTGAGATTCAATTTTCAACTGATTGTAAATTTGAATGGTGTGTTTCTAATAGTATCCCGTTCAGCAAATTGCCGCAATAGATTGCTTCAAGCCATTAGTAGTTGTAAACTTTCCTAGAGCTATTGTGGCATCTCATGGTGTATGCTTATTTTATTAATTACGGATTCATTCTTGTAAGTTACATAACTTCCCTATTTCATAACGTGGCCAAATAATCTTAAAAAATGAATCTCGTATTTTGCTTTAGGCGCGCTAATTCAGCAATTATCATGGCTACGGGCAAGGTTCCCGTGTCATAGTTGTGATACACAATTATAAAACTCGCGTGCGCATTTATGTGACCCAAATCTAAATCCCAACAATGTTATATAAAATGTGTTACGGACTGCGGGTGCATTTATGTGATGTGGTTCAAGACATATTTTAAATAACATTGCAATTGTTCAAAAAATGGTTAAAAGCGGTTACAAAGATAAAAATATACCATAGGTTAAAACGTGTTTAAAATCGGATAACTAAGACAATAATAACAATCGAGCGACCGTGCTACAACCACGGAACTCGGGAATGCCTAACACCTTCTCCTGAGTTAACAAAATTCCTTACCCAAATTTCTGGTTTGCAGACTATAATATAGAGTCAACCTTTTCCTCGACTCATGATTTGAACCGGTGACTTGGGACACCATAATTATTCCAAGTGGCGACTCTGAATGATTTTAAATAAATAAATCACGTTTCGATTGTCACTTTAAGTTGGAAAAACTCCCTTATACCCTTACGGGGGGTGTAATGAAAAAGGAGGTGTGACAATCTGATTTTTACATATTTGGGCCTAATGTGCTAAATGCCAGTTTTTACCGGTTTGATATTATTTAAACTGTATATAAACTGCTGCGAAACCCCTCTCTTCTAATCTTATGGGAAGTGCACGCTGGCATGACTTCTTTTCTGTTAGTGTCATACCCCAATTTAGAATGAGGATCGGATCAGTTACAAAGCTGAATGGCCTTTTGGTTTCCGGTACGTAGCCCCCCCTCTGCTCGAGTTGTCCGCTCGGGTAAGCCAGGTCTAGAACAATACACCCTGGTTTTAAACCTAGAATAACATAGCCTCATGTCGGATCCCTAGTAGGAACGTTTGTTTGCATTACGTGCATTTGACTTTGGGGGCTCAACACAAGGGCTGGGTCCGTCTAGGACAGGTGTACCCAAATTAAAGACCATCCTGATGCATCTTATGTGCTACTTGCGTATCTGTCTGTTTCAACTTGCATGTTGACTGGCTTCTAGAATAGGGAAAGAAAATGCAAAAAAAAAAAGAAAAAAAAATCAAAAAAAAAAGAAGAAAAAAGAAAAAAAAATCAAGAGTGAGAGGTAGGTATTTGAAATTTCTGAAACTCTCCCGAAATTAAAAAAGAGAGAAAAAAACCAATATTTTCAAAAGTCATGTTTCCCTGCTCCGTAAAAAATGGACGAACTATGTGGGTTTGATTCTCACCGGATGTGAGATACGTAGGCAAACTTTATCGGTTCCGGCCCATAATTTTTAAAAAATCCAAAAAAAATCCTTTACTTCCTTCTATAGAAAGTCTTTCTTTTAAGACCTCAATTTTCAAAAATTCAAAAAAAAAATCTTTTAATTCCTTCTTTAGAAGTCATTCTTTAGAAAGTCCCAAATAAAAAAAATTTAAAACAAAAATATTTTCTTTCATTTTACAAGTCTTTCATTCGAAAAGAAAATCAAATCAAAATCCAAAAAATATTTTCTACGTTTTTTAGAAGTCTTTTTCCCAAAAAAATAAATCAAAATCAAAAATTCAAAAAAAAATTTCTTTCTTCTTCAGAAATCTTTAAAAAAAATAAAAAATAAATCTTCCTTCTTTATAAGTCTTTCTTTCGAAAAAAATAATAAAAATCAATCAAAATCCAAAAAAAAAGAAGAGGAGTTAGTTTAGTTTCTTTATTCCTAATCTTCCCGAACTATGCAAGATCTGATTCATGTTCCCACATGATACGTAGGTAACCCACATCAGGTTCGATCACCATAAAAAAAATAAAAAAAATGATGATGAAAAAATATGAAAAAATGATTTTTTTATAATAATAAGGATAGACCGAGTCCATTCTAACGTGTCTTTTGTTTTGAATTGTGAAGAAAGTTTGAGGTGGTCGGTTTGTGGTAAGCGGATAGCATAATATCCAAGGAAAAATAATAACTGACATTGAAGCTGTTACAAGTACTCAAGAGACTTAGGGTCAGAGGGTTCGACAAGAGCCTACTGTGTTTGACGAAAATAGAATACTGAAACAGCAAATGACCAAAATGTTTCAAGCATGGGTCAATGGCCAAGGACAGCCTTGTCATGAGTCACAATTTGCTACCCAGCAAGAGCAGTACCACCCTCTTGAGTACCACTCGTACTTGTTTGATCTTCCTGCAAACATTGAGAAGCATGCCCGAAATATGACACAAGAAGAAATGACCGAAAGAGTGAAAAGCTTACAGCAATGGTTGAAAAATATACAAGGGTTGGCAGGTCAGAACAGTATTGCTTTCAAGGATCTATGTATGTTCCCCGATGTCCACTTGCCGCATGGTTTCAAGACTCCCAAATTTGAAAAGTATGATGGACATGGAGACCCCATAGCCCACCTAAAAAAGTATTGCAATCAACTAAAAGGTGCGGGAAGAAATGAAGAATTGCTAATAACTTGTTTTGGGGAAAGCCTTATGGGAGTAGCATCCGAATGGTTTATGGATCAAGACACATCTCACTAGTACGTTTGGGATGACATGGCACAAGCCTTTATCAAACAGTTCCAATACAACATTGACAATGCCCCAGACCACAATTCCCTTTCAAACCTGAAGAAGAAACCAAGTGAAAGTTTCAGGAAATATGCCATTAAATAGAGAGAGCAAACAACTATAGTCAAGCCACCCATGGATGACCACGAGCTAATCACTGTCTTCCTTCAGGCGCAAGAGCCAGATTACTTTCAAAACATAATGCCCGCAGTTGGCAAATCCTTCTCGGAAGCAATCAAAATGGGAGAAATAATAGAGAGTGGCCTTAAGACAGGCAGAATTATAAGTCAAGCAACTCTCAAAGCTGCAACTCAGGCTGTCCAAATTGAATCTGGTAATTTTAGTGACACGAATGAGAAGGTTGAAGAAATCATGATGACATCAAGGTCGAGAAGAGGTCCCAGGAGGACGTCTCGAAGGTATGAACAGCCTCATCAGGTTTTGCATGACTCCCCTGAGCACTACTATCTACCTCAGAACACACAATACTCTGTTACTCCACCTCAGTATGTTGTCCAGCCACCAAAACACCCAGAAGGCGAGCATGAGCATCACAAAATATCTACCAGCCTCCAAAAAATTTTCATGTACCTTATAACCCACATCCAAGCCAGGGGTATAGAGGGGAACCAAGGTTGAAAGATAATTTTACACCAATAGGAGAGTCCTATGCAAGTTTGTTTGAGAAATTAAAGTATTATGACATGATTGCACCTATTCTTCCAAATCATGTGGACCCACGTGCAAGAAGCTTTGACCCTTTTAAAAGATGTGAATACCATTCCAATGCCCAGGGGCACGATGTTGAAAGCTGTCGGGATTTGAAAAGAGAAATAGAAAGAATGATTCAGGATAACTTGATTGTGATCCAAGATAGTGACACCGAGAATATCGCGCAGAATTATTTACATGCACATAATGATACACACTTTGTGGGGATGATGCGTGGTGAAAGGGAGTATGAGAATCCTCTAGGGAACTTGCTAACTTAAGTTAATGATTTTGAAATTGGAGAAGGCTCTGCTGATTCTGATGAGCAAATTTGTGGCTAAATGTCAGGTCTAGCAATTGAAAAGTCATTCCCTCCTCACTAGGAAGGAATCTTGGTAGCTTGTTTTGATGTTTTTTGTATTATCTGGGTTATTTCAGGGGCGTGATCCAGATTTTATTTATTTTATTGAGTCAAACCATTTTATCCCTCCATTCTATTTGTGTGAGTCTTGTTTGTCTATTCTGTTTCTATTTTCATTATCTAGGTTATTTTAGGGCTGTAACTCAGATTTTAGGTTGTTTGTCTTGTTGTCAAACCCTTCCATCCTTTACTCAATGAAATACAGTTTGTCTTTTTGTGTCATTCTGTTCTTAGTTCTTTTCTTGCTAGTTCTAATGACATGACATGCATGCGGAAATTTTGGCCAGATCTTAGAAAATTGATTTAAGCTTGAATTGGACAACGGAGAAAAAGATAATGTTGAGGATGAGAAAGAGTTGAAATACCTTGGAATTAAGCCCGAGTAAAATTCAAGTGGAACTAGAATAGGCATACCCGTGGAGGTTAAGAATCTTTACCTTCAAAATCATTGTGAATAACGGGTTGAGGAAGAATCAATTAAAGTTTGTTAGAAAGTTTTATGTTAGGGGATGGAAAGTGTCTTGTGACCATGACACACCAAGAAGACAGACATGTTCGTCAATGCTGTGATCGCGAAAAGATACTATGTTTGGCGTTCTCGAGGTTGAGAGACCCTTTTTATGCTACCCAAACACTTTATACCCTTTGTCATCCCTTTGAGTCTGTGTTATTTTCTTTGACCACCCTCTTTTGGAATCAAGTTTAGAGTCAAAAGTCAAAAAAATGAAATAACAATAAAAGTTCATGCCCCAAGAGTACAAACTGTGGCAGCTTTTAGAAAGTTCTAAGTGAAAAAAAAAAGAAAAAAAATTGTCAAAGGTCTATGCCATAAAAAAATAGAAGCTAGGGCAAACCAAAAGAAAAAGAAAAAGAAAAAAAAAGATAGAAAGAAAAAGAAAAAAAAGAAATATGAAAGAAAAATTATAGTTAGGTCAGATGTTTGTACTACGTTAGACCTGATTCCTTTAAAAAAAAGGATAGCCTCATAGTTCGGTCCAACCAAATAAGAATTTAGAAGAAAAGGAAAAAGAAAAAAATAGAAAAATCCAAAATCCCTAGTATCTGAAACTGGAGCAAAGATTTTATTTCACTTTGGAAAGAATCGATTTTAAGAGTTGTAAATCCACAACCCCTCATTTTGAGTCTCCTTTGATCCTTCATGCCGTCCTTTCTTTCTAACCATATCCAAAAACCTTCCAAATAAAGACCTCCCGATATGCCTTCAAGAATGCCAAGAAAAGCATGCAATGAGCAACGATTGTTACGCGACATAGAATACTGTCAAGTTGCTCAAGAAAGCAAAAGAGATATAAAAAATGAGAGAGTCTTACTAGTGAAAACCCTCATGGGTACTGTAAGGCGACGGTAAACAGAGATGAATAAATAAGAGAGACTTGTTGTTGAAAACTCCTCGGGGCACCACTAGTCGAAAGTGAGTCATGACGTTGATGCAAAGAATTGGCACAAACAAGCCCGACTTCAAAGGTCACAAGAATGGTAAAAGGGAAGATTAGATCAGTTTGATAGATCAGGCCGTTGAGTCCAAAATGCATGTCATGATCATTAAGGCTAGTTATTGAAAAAAATGAAAAAAAGAAAAGAAAAGAAAAGAAAAAACTCTTCCTTCTGTCCATCTGACAGGGGAATTTCTTGTTAATACTACTTCTTCGCATCATTGTGTCCTCTGAGTCAGTCCTTGTCAAAACAAGCAATAAAAGATTTCAAAATCTGCTACCAACTTTTCAGTTTCACAAAGTAAATTTGGCCAGCACACTCGGTTGTTACTATCAACGTACCTTGAGGATTCATGCAAAGGCTCCCCCAAAAGATTCTTGTCAGCCTACTTGGTGCAAGCAAAGATAACTGGTGATTCTCTCTGACAGATAAATTGCTCAAAAGCAGGAAGTCATTCAAGATATCAGAAAAAGTCACCTAAGAAAAGATCTCCAGTTGGGGTAAGGTTGATTGAGCCATAAATACAAATGTACTGGGTGTGAAACAATTAGGGTTGATGCAGAGCAAAAGTCTTTTGAAACCGACTCAAACTGACTGAGCAGAAGCCAAGCTACCCAAGACTCAAGGCCACAAACCGACCACCATTTTTTAAACTGACAAATTTTTCTTTGTGTGGAACAGGAAACAAAGCAGTGCAAGGAAAGCGGTTCAAAAAAAAGAAAAAAAACAAAAACAAAAGAGAAGAAAATGAAAAGAAGAGAAGAACTGACAAAGGGAAGTTTCTCAAATCTTTGCCTTTATTTGTCTTGTTATTGTGTATAAATCTTGCCATTTATCTTCATATTTTGCCTCCTAGGATAAAAAGTTCTAGTCTGATGGATTTTCCTCCCAATAGAAATCTTAGTCTGATGAATCTTTCTCCTAAGATAACAAAAAGGGACCTAGTCTGATAAATTTTCTCCTAAGATCAAAATCTTAGTCTGATGAATCTTTCTCCTAAGATAGAAGACCTAGTCTGATGAATTTTCTCCTAGGATAGAAATCTTAGTCTGATGAATCTTTCTCCTATGATACCAAAAAAAGAGACCTAGTCTGATGAACTTTCTCCTAGGATCGAAATCTTAGTCTGATGAATCTTTCTCCTAAGATAGAAGACCTAGTCTGATGAACTTTCTCCTAGGATAGAAATCTTAGTCTGATGAATCTTTATCCTAAAAAAAGAAAACCTAGTCTGATGAATTTTCTCCTAAGATAAACATCTTAGTCAGATGAATCTTTCTCCTAAGATACCAAAAAAAAGAAGAGAAAAAAAGACCTAGTTTGATGAATTTTCTCCTAGGATAAATGTCTTAGTCGGATAAATCTTTCTCCTAAGATACCAAAAAAAAGAAGAGAAAAAAGACCTAGTCTGATGAATTTTCTCTTAGGATAAACGTCTTAGTCTGATGAATCTTTCTCCAAAAATAGAAAACCTAGTCTGATGAATTTTCTCCTAGGATAAATGTCTTAGTCGGATGAATCTTTCTCCTAAGATACCAAAGAAAAAAAAGAGAAAAAATAGATCTAGTTTGATGAATTTTCTCCTAGAATAAACGTCTTAGTTTGATGAATTTTTCTCCTAAGATAGAAAACCTAGTTTGATGAATTTTCTCCTAGGATAAACATCTTAGTCTGATGAATCTTTCTCCTAAGATAGAAGACCTAGTCTGATGAACTTTTTCCTAGGATAGAAATCTTAGTCTGATGAATCTTTCTCCTAAGATACCACAAAAAGAAAAAGAAAAGAGACCTAGTCTGATGAACTTTCTCCTAGGATCAAAATCTTAGTCTGATGAATCTTTCTCCTAAGATAGAAAACATAGTCCGATGAATGTTTTCCTAGGATAATAATTAAAAAAAGGGAAGTCTGAATTTGAAAAAAGGAGGGGTCAATTTTTAGTTTTCTTAAGTTATCAATATTTAGTTTTCTTGAAATCAGGGGCCCCACTTAGAGAATAGGGTCAGTCTTTACTTTAGTCAAGCTTAGTTTATAATTTTCCACAAGCTCAATCACGTTTAGGAGACGCACATCCTAGTCGAGTCATTAATTTTACTCTCATTATTGCATCCTTCATCAGCAGCACAAGTGATTTATAGTTTTGTTAACACTTACAGATATTCCCAATATCAAACTGGGGCAGGAAAATTTCTTTTGTTTTGTTTGTTTTGTTGTAATCAGGCGCCCACCTGGAGAACAAAGGAAGACAACTTAAGTTTTAAGGGAAAGCAGTTTCAGAGGAAAGCGGGTCAAGTTCAGCAATCAGGCGCCCACCTGGAGAACAAGGGAAGACAGTTCAAGTTTCAAGGGAAAGCAGTTTCGAAGGAGGACAGTTCAAGTTCAGCAATCAGACGCCCACCTGGAGAACTAGGGAAAACTGTTCAAGTTTCGAAGGAAGACAGGTCAAGTTCAGCAATCAGGCGCCCACTTGGAGAACAGGGGAAGTCATTTCAGAATTCGATTCAAGTTAAAAGTAGCAGAAGCTCGCCTAAAAAAATACAGGTCGACAGGGGTCCGAGATAACAAAAAAGAAATCTCAATAAAGAAAAAAAAGAAAAAAAAGTGAATCCAGAGTGCAGAAGTGGAGAAAAGATGTGGTCTGCTCAAGACATAATTGAAGTCACAAGCTCTGCATGTCCCGTCTTGATTTGAAAAAGCTGAAGAAGATTGAACCAATACCTGCAGCTAACAAGCATCAAGATTCAGATCAGAGTCCGCATGAAGAACCAACCAAGACTCAAGATCAAGCTTTACAAGACTCATAGATAGGAATCTTGTAACTCGTAGTTGATAGACTTAGCTAATTTTTTTTCATTTATTGATTTTTGAAATAATAACAGGACCGCGGAACAGCACCTCGATCGGCTCTCCACCTCAGTATACTCCATCACCTCATTCTCCTTGAACTACACGCGACCTGATTCCCTTATAACCCGGGATATGTAGGTTGTCCAAAACCAGGACTCGGTTGTGCCTTTTTCTTTCATTTTCTTCCTCTTTTGAATAACGATATAGTCAAAAATTAGTCACATAGCTCACTTTATCTTTGCCCGAATTTTTTTCGTATTTCTGAGCAAAGAGGGGCAGCTGTGAGCATCTAATTTTTGACTATATTTGAATTTTTCATCACTTTTTAGTATTTAAATAGATTTCAAGTTTAATTTTAATATTTTTAGTTTAGTTCACTTTTTTAGTAGGTTTATATGATAAAATTAAAAATCATACAAAAAGAATCACATTTTTAGATAATAGTTATGTTTTATTTGCAAAAGAAAAAAAATTCACAAAAATATGTTTTCGTCTAATTTAGTAAGACTAGCAATTTATAACTTTTTTCTTAATAGTTTCTTGTATTTTTCTAATTTTTAATATTAATGTAATATTTTTAATTTTAAATTAACTTTTAAAAAAAGACAAAAAGAAAGAACAAATCAAAAGTTTCATTTGTCAAAGATTCCTCCTTATCTCTCCATAACAAACTCCACATGCACCCCATTTTTAATTCCCACTCACGTTTTTTTTGCCAAGGGCCCCCCATGATTTTTTTTGGAAAAGTCCTTTTCTTTCCAAACAAATGAATACATATACACACGCTGATATATAGACGAGGCTATAAAAGCTGGAACGAAAAAGAACGGGAGAAAACAGAGAGTAGGACGGAGGAAACAAAAAATAAAAAGAACAAAATAAAGGGGAAATGGTAGAAGATCTGGAAAAAAGAAACGTGAAAGAGGGGCTACAAATTAGGAATAAAGGGATTGAAAAAGAGAGAAAAAATACAAAAAAAGAAAAAGAAAAAGAAAAAGAAAAAAAAAAGCATAGAAAAGGGAACGAAGAACATCTGAGATGATTTTTGGGAAAAGAAGCGAAAGGAAAGGACACAAAGAACAAAAATGGATCTGTACTAGCAAAAATAGAGAGAGAGGAGTAAGGGAGGAAAAATCACAAAAAAAAATCTTGTTTTACGTCTTCACCTTTTTTTCCTACGCCAAAAAACCACCGAAAAACATCTTTTAAACCTCCATAGAACAACCCTTTTAATACCAGAAACTACCACCCAAACCCAGTTTAAACAGTGGGGTGTTTAGCCGAGTTTGCCGGCGAGTTTCGATGCTTCGTCTGAGGTTTTGTCCGTGTTCCTGACCATTTATGCTTGTCAAGCTATCAAACAATTAAGGTTCAGACTCCACTTTAAGGTCCATTCCCTATTCTCCCTATGGTGTTGCTGATACTTGAATTTTGAATAATACATGATATTTGCCTTATTTTTTAAAAATAAAAAATAAAATAAAAATTACTTTTGATATCTTTTTTTCCTTTAATTTTCCAGATTCTATGTTTCATGCCCTTCCTTTAGCATGCTTTGATGCCGTAGTCTCAAGACTTTGTGATTTAAATTTAAGTTGTGAATGGATGATTAAACTGTTAATTCTCATGAGAAATGATCCATGAATATTAATTTTCATTAATTATTTTATTGTGTCTAGAGTGAAATTGGTAGCCATAATTCCCCTACATATGTTGGCCTTTATGTTTTGAAGTCTACTCTACAATGTTAGTCGACTGAATAGATTGGGCTGAAAGAGTAATTTTCACAAGGAAAAAAATTATAATAAGTTAAAGCTGGCCCAATCGTAAATATTCTTAGGCTAGCTCATCTTTCGGTAGCTAACTTACTACATTTCTTTCACAATATCCTTAATTCATGGCCTCGCAATAATCCGAAACTTAGAAAAATAATCATGAATATCATAGCTTGCTTTAGGCGCGATTAATAAATCATCGTGACCATGGGTACGGTTCCCGTAGTATGGTCACGGTACATAATCCCTAATTCGGGTGTGCATTTCATGTAACCCGATCATAATAACTCCAAATAACAATAAAATAAACATGTCGCGAATCGCGGATGCATTTCATGTAGCGTGGTTTGCGGTGTGTTCCAAAACGGCAAGTGTACGATAATCGTAACTTGTTCAAGAAATAATTCCATAAATCCTAAAAAGCGGTTAAAATAATTAAAAAATGGTTATAAAACTAACAATGCACAATAGGTTTAAAACATGTAGTAAATCAGATAATAGGCCAATGATAATAGTTGAGCGACCGTGCTAAAACCACGGAACCCGAGAATGCCTAACACCTTCTCCTGGGTTAACAAAATTCCTTACCCGGATTTCTGTGTTCGCAGACCGTGAATAGAGTCAACTTCCTCGATTCAATATTTTAAATCGGTGACTTGAGACACCATAAATTATCCCAAGTGGCGACTCTGAATTCAATATAAATAATCTCGTTTCGATTTTCACTTAAATTGGAAAAAACTCCCTTATACCCTTTCGGGTGGTAAAAAGAAGGTGTGACAACCTTAAATAGAATTCTATTTATAACACTCCCCATTGAATGTCTATTCAACAGATAATGTGCCTCGTTAAAAACTTAACTAAAATAAAACCCAGTGAGAAAAAAATTCTAGAGAAAGAAAAAGAGTACACATATCTAACAATACGCCTTTTGGTTGTCTCGTTAAAAACCTTGCAAGAAAAACCCAATGGGACAAAACCTTGTAAGGGAAAAAGAGTACAACGCGCATTAACTCCCCCTGATGAGAGCATCAATTCACATCTTTGAGCATTCCCATTCCAATCTTGTGCACTAGCTTCTTGAAGATTGACGTCGGTAGAGATTTTGTGAATAAAATAGCCATATTAAGTCCAATGAATATGTTGCATCTTGAAAATCCTTGCTATCACACTAACATGCTTATAGTTATAGCAAGATACATACGTGCGCAAATAGCACTTAGGATATGGTACTTCAGGACCAAGAATTGTATATGCTTTAAGCGATTTAAATCCTTCAAGGATTGTGATATAAGTCATATAATAGACTTTAATTAGATGCGTATCAAATTTTCATGTCATGCTAGACAAATAAGATATCGAAAACTGATTGCACATATCATTTACTTTATACTTTCAAGTGTTTGAACTACAGGTCCAAAACTATATGTCTTTTATATGGAATCAATTCTACTTGAATTGTGTCTCTTCCATTTGGCCAATATTTTTGTGTCTGTATTCGATAGACTTAAGATCCTCATCTATACTTAGCGCTATGATAGATGTCATCAACAAATATTTTATATCAGTTCTAATATTTTTTCCATAAAGACATAACATAGAGATCTCTTCATTCATATTTCAGGTACCTGAACCTCTCTTGAGATTTTATGAAGTGTTATGTCATGTGATCTTCTAGATCACTTACCTCCTTTATTATGATCATTTTGATCATTTGCTCATGTTCTTTATCAAGAATTTTATTTGAAACCGATTTGTCTATATGCTTTAAGCGTACCATAGACTTTGTCCTTCTAGGACTTATTCTAATAGGAGCATTTACAATGAGAACATAGTTACTTTCTTTGGGTCAGCAAATGCATCTGGCATGCTTTGCAATATATTGCAAATGAATTATCCTTTTATGAACTTCAAGTTCATATTATTTTATTCGAGGATCTAGATGTACATATGATAATTCATTCCACGTAACTTTTTCTCAATTGTTTATCCTGTCTCCCCCTTATATTAAAAAAGCAAACCTTCTTCCTCAATTTTGGAAACTCACCTTTGCGCGTTATGGTATTAATCAAAATATACACTACACATCAATAATAATAAGATGGAATTATTTGATTCCTAACCCTGAACCATTTGTGAGGAGAGAATCTAATATACTTCCGCATATAACTGTCATGACCCTAACCCGGACCCGGTCGTGATGGCGCCTCTCGTGAAGATAAGGCCAGCCGACACTTCCCATTTTTCAATTATTAATAGTTAAGCATTTAAGAAAAATGGTCTAAATACGCGGAAGAATACCCATACACAGCCCTAACCGGGGTGTCACTAGTCATGAGCATCTATAAGTCATAATACAATTCTGGCAAATCCACAGCTAGTACAACTGTCTGAAAGGAAAAAAGAAGCGAAAAAGGAGTAAAGACACGAGGCTGCGGACGTCAACAACTACCTCGTAATTGCGAAAGCCCGCCTGAAGCTGGAGGAATCAACACTCGGGAGCGGAACCAGCTACGCCTGAATCTGCACACAGGATGCAGGGAGTAAAGTGAGTACTCCAACTCAGTGAGTGACAAATGTAAATAACGACTGAAAGTAAGAAAACACGTAAGGCACAAGGCATTTTATAATGAAGCAGTAAAATCATTTAGAAGCAGTAAAACAATGGAAAGTCAAGTAAAATCCTCTTTTAATAAGTAAACAAGTAATTGACAGGTAATTAAGGTAAAGTAAACAAATAGAAGTTCACCCCTCAGGCACAGTATCACCACATCCGCCCCTCGGGCAACATCTGAGAACAATAATAGCCCTTCAGGCTCAATCTCACATCACAATAGGTATCTGCGCTCACTAGGGATGTGCAGACTCCTAGAGGGGCCCCTTACGGCCCAAGCGCAATATCAAGCCATCTCGTGGCATCATCACTAGGCTCTCGACCTCATATCAATCAAGTCACCTCGTGACGTACATATCTCAGGCCCTCGGCCTCAAATCAATATCAGTGTTTCCTCACAATGTAGGCCCCCGGCCTTACTCAGTCAAAAATCATCACAAGCCTATCGGGCAATAGTAAAACAGTGTTTCTCAGCCCAAACATCATTTAAAATATCATTTAAGTCTTAAAAACTTAGTAAACATGACTGAATAGTAAAACAGTGGAAATTAATATGACTGAGTTCAAGTATAAAGTCAAAACAGTGAGGAAATATCAATAAAAAGCCCCGAAGGGTTCAAACAGTTAGCACAAAGCCCAAATATGGCATTAAACCCAAAACTTGATGATAGCAAATAAGTTTCAATCAAATACGCGGTAAAATCATCAACCGGGACGGACCAAGTCACAATCCCCAATAGTGCACGACCCCACGCTCGTCATCAAGTGTGTCTCTCACCTCAATATAGCACTACGATGTGCAATCCGGGGTTTCAAACCCTCAGAACATCATTTACAATCATTACTCACCTCGAACCGGCTAAATCTCTAGCTTACGCGCCTTTGCCCCTCGAATCAGCCTCTACTCACGTCGAATCTATCCAAAATCAGAACGAGGACATCAAAATATGCTAAGGAAACGAAGCCCAAGCAAAAGCAATCAATAAAAGGCATAAATCCCGAAATTTCCAAAACTCGACCCTCGGGCCCACGTCTCGAAATTCAGAAATTTTAACACGAATAGATTCCTTATCTTCCTACGAGTTCATACATATCAAAGTTCTCAAATCCGACCCCAAATGGTCCTTCAAATCCCAAATCAAATGTCCAAATTTCCAAGCCCTAGTTCTTCAACTTTTAGCTTAAGTTCCATGATTTTCTCAGTGGAATTCACATAATAATCGAGTTTTAAGTCCAAGAATCTTACCTCCCAACGATTCCCCTTGAATCCCTCTTCATTCTCCTTCAAAAATATCCCAAAATGACCAACTATGGAGGAAATGAGCCCCAAAATCGCGGACAAGACGAGTTAAAAACATTCTGCTCGGGCCTTAATTTCGTTCTTCGCGAACGCAATCAAAGCCTCGCGTTCACGAAACACAAATTTACTTTGACCAATTTTTCTCCTACGCGTTCGCCACCAAGACCTCGCGAACATGATGCTTTACCCAGACGAAGCTTCGCGAACACGACCCATCAATCACGAACGCGATGGGTTAATTTCACTGAAGCTCCGCCTCTAAATTCCTTCTATGCGAACGCGACTACACGCCCACGAACGCGATGCACAATCTCGCGACCCTTCACGAATGCATCACCTGCCTCGCGAACGTGAAGGCTAAATTTCCACCTCCCTCAGCTGACTCTTCGCAAACGCGAGGGTCCTCTTGCGAACGCGAAGGCCAAAATGTCTGCAACTGCTGGAACTCATAATCTGCAATTTTTCCAACTTCAAAATGATCCGATTGACCACCCGAAACTCACCCGAGGCCCTCGGGATCTTAACCAAAGGCACCAACATATCCTAAAATCTTATTCAAACTTGTTCCAATCACCAAAAC
This sequence comes from Nicotiana tabacum, assembly GCF_000715075.1. Lineage (NCBI taxonomy): Eukaryota > Viridiplantae > Streptophyta > Magnoliopsida > Solanales > Solanaceae > Nicotiana > Nicotiana tabacum. Next base: position 61,936,387 of record NC_134097.1, read on the forward strand.
ACCTCAAACAACATCAAATCACCCAAAACGCATCAGATTCAAGCCAAGCTTCTAAAATCTTCCGAATTATGCTTTTGATCAAAAACCCAACCAAACCACGTCCGAATGACCTGAAATTTTGCACACACATCCCAAATGACACAACGGAACTACTGCAACTCTCGGAATTCCATTCCCTCCCCTATGTCAAAATCTCGCCTATCGACCGGAAATTGCCAAAATATCAACTTCACCAATTCAAGCCTAAATCTACTCCGAACCTCCAAAACTCATTCTGATCACACTTCTAATTCACAAATCACCTCCCGAAGCTAACCGACCATCAGAATTCACTTCTGAGTCCTCTAACACATAAGTCAACATCCAATTGACTTTTCCAACTTAAGATCCCTCAAAAGAGACTAAGTGTCTCAAACCTTACCAAATTCCTTCCGGATTCGATCCGACCAACCCGATATCACATAACACATATAAACAAAGCATAAAGAAGCGGAAATGGGGAAAACAGAGCGGTAACTCATGAGACGACTGGCCGGGTCGTCACATCCTCCCCAACTTAAACAAACGTTTGTGTGCGAACGAATTAAGAAACATACTGGAAGCCTCAAATAGGTAAGGATATCTTCTCTGTATCTCCCGCTCGGTCTCCTAGGTAGCATCTTCCATGGGCCGATCTCACCACTGCACTTTCACTGAAGTTATATCCTTTGACCTCAACTTTCGAACCTGACGACCCAAAATAGCTACTGGCTCCACATCATAGGTCAAATCATCATCCAACTGAACCGTGCTAAAATCCAGAACATGAGATGGGTCCCTAATATACTTCCGGAGCATAGAAACATGAAATACCGGATGCACTTTGACAAGTTGGGTGGCAAAGCAAGCTCATAAGCCACCTCCCCAATCCTCCGAAGCACCTCAAAAGGCCCAATGAACCGCAGACACAATTTTCATTTCTTTCCAAATCTCATAATACCCTTCATGGGCGAAACCTTCAATAGAACCTTTTCACCAACCATGTAGGACACATCTCGAACCTTCCTATCAGCATAACTCTTTTTCCTCGACTGCGCTGTATGAAGCCTCTCCTGAATCACCTTCACCTTTTCTAAGGCATCCTGCACCAAGTCTGTCCCCAATAGCCTAGCCTCACCGGGCTCGAACCAACCAACTAGAGATCTACACCGCCTCCCATACAAAGCATCATATGGAGCCATTTGAATACTCGACTGGTAGCTATTGTTATAAGCAAACTCTACAAGTGGTAGAAACTGATCCCATGACCCTCCGAAATCAATGACACAAGCACTCAACATGTCCTCCAATATTTAAATAGTACGCTCGGACTGCCCGTCCGTCTAAGGGTGGAAAGTTGTGCTCAACTCAACCTGAGTACCCAACTCTCATTGCACAGACCTCCAAAACTACGATGTAAATTGAGTGTGCCTATCTGAAATTGTGGAAACTGGGACACTATGCAAACGCACAATCTCCCGGATATAGATCTCTGCCAATCACTCTGAAGAATAAGTAGTACACACAGGAATGAAGTGCACAGACTTGGTCAGCCGATCCACAATCACCCAAATAGCATCAAACTTCCTCAAGGTCTGTGGAAGTCCAACAACAAAGTCCATAGTGATCCTCTCCCACTTCCACTCGGGAATATCCATCTATTGAAGCAAGTCACCCGGTCTCTGATGCTCATATTTCACCTGCTGGCAATTGAGACACCAAGCTATGAATCCCACAATATCTTTCTTCATTCTCCACCACCAATAGTGCTACCTCAAATCCTGATACATCTTCGCGGCACCCAGATGAATGAAATACCGCGAGCTATGGGCCTCCTCAAGGATCAACTCCCGAAGCCCATCCCACATTGGGCACACAGATCCGGCCCTGCATCCTCAACACCCCATCATCACCAATGGTCACATCTCTAGCATCATCATACTGAACTCTGTCCTTAAGGACAAGCAAGTGCGGATCATCATACTGGCGATCACATAAGGAAGACCGAGAAACCACAAAAGCCAATACCCGACTGGGCTCCGAAATATCTAACCTCACGAACCGATTGGCCAAGGCCTGAACATCAACTGCAAGAGGTCTCTCCCCAACTGGAATATATGCCAAACTCCCCATACTCACTGCCTTTCGGTTCAAGACATCGGCCACCACGTTGGCCTTTCTCGGATGGTACAATATAGTGATATAATAATCCTTATGCAACTCCAACCATCTCCGCTGCCTCAAATTAAGATCCTTTTTCTTGAACAAATGCTGAAGACTACGATGATCAATGAACACCTCACAAGATACGCCATACAAGTAATGCCTCCAAATCTTCAATGCGTGAACTATGGCAGACAACTCCAAATCATGAATGGGGTAGTTCTTCTCATGGAAATTCAACTGACGAGAAGCATAAGCAATAACTCTACTCTCCTGCATCAACACACAACCAATCCCAACTCTCGAAGCATCACAATACACGGTATATAAACCTAAAGCTGATGGCAAAACCAACACTAGAGCTGTGGTCAAAGCTGTCTTGAGCTTCTGAAAGCGCTCCTCACACTCGTCCAGTCATACAAATGAAGCACCCTTCTGAGTCAACTTGGTCAAGGGCGATGCGATAGATGAGAATCCCTGAACAAACCGGCGATAATAGCCTGCCAAACCAAGAAAGCTGTGAATCTCTGTGGCTGAGGATGGTCTGGGCAAACTCTGAACTGCCTCTATCTTCTTTGGGTCAACCTGAATACCCTAGCTAGACACCACGTGTCCCAAAAAAGCCACTGAACTGAGCCAAAACTCAGACTTGGAGAATTTTGCACAAAGCTTCTCCTCCCTCAATCTCTGCAACACAACTCTCAAATGCTCCGCATGCTCCTCTTGACTACGCGAGTACACCAGAATATCATCAATGAAGACAATGACAAACGAATCGAGATAAGGCCGGAACATATTGTTCATCAAATGCATGAACGCTGCTGGGGCATTGGTCAGCACAAAAGACATCGCCAAGAACTCATAATGACCATATCGGGTCCTGAAAGCTATCTTAAGAATATCCGAGTCCCTGATCTTCAACTGGTGATAACCTGAACAGAGATCAATCTTGGAGAACACTCTCGCTCCTTGAAGCTGGTCGAATAAATCATCAATGCGAGGCAAAGGATACTTGTTCTTAATTGTTACCTTGTTCATTGCCTATAATCAATGCACATTCTCATTATGCCATCCTTCTTCTTCACAAACAGAATTGGTGCACCCCAAGGTGACACACTAGGCCGAATAAACCCTTTATCAAGGAGTTCCTGAAGCTGCTCCTTTAACTCCTTCAATTCCGCTGGTGCCATATGATACGGCGGAATAGAAATGGGCTGAGTTCCCAGCACCAAGTCAATGCCAAAATCAATATCCTTGTTCGGTGGCATACCCGGCGGGTCTGCAGGAAACACATCGAGAAAATCCCTCACAACTGGAACAGAATCAATACTGGGAGTCTCAACTCCGACATCCCTTACAAATATTAGATACGAAAGGCAACCCTTCCCAACCATACGCTGGGCTTTCAAGAATGAGATCACTCTACTAGGAACATAATCAGTCACACCTTGCCACTTGATCCATGGCACACCCGGTATATCCAATGTGGCTATCTTAGCATGAAAGTTCAGAATAGCGCGACATAGAGATAACCAATCCATGCCCAAAATGACATCAAAATCCACCACGTTCAATAGTAATAAATCCACTCGGGTCTCCAGACCCCCAATAGTCACCACACACGACTGGTACACATGGTCTACAATAACAGTATCGCCCACCGAGGTAGATACATGAACAGGTAAAGCAAGATACTCACGAGACATACCCAAATAACGAGAAAAGTATGATGACACTTAAGAAAAGGTGGAACCGGGATCAAATAGTATAAAGTCATCTCTGTGGAAGACTAAAACAATACCTGTAATGACAACATCTAAAGCAATAGCATCGGGTCTGCTTGGGAGTGCATAGAAATGAGCTTGACCGCCCCCTGATCGACCACTCCCTCTAGGGCGACCCCTAACTGACTAACCTCCACTCCTAGCTGGCTGAGCGGGTGGTGATGAAGAAACTAGCGCTGAAGCTGATGACTGACCCCTCTGCTGGGACGAACTAGCAACACGACGAGGACACTGCCTCCACATGTGGCCCATCTCATCACACTCATAACAACTCCCAGGTGCTGGAGAAGGGGACTGAAGGGAACCCCTCGCACTAGAGTGACTAGCAGATGCACTCAACATAGAAGAACCCTAAGCTGATGGAGCACGGGTCGAACTCTGAGCTGGAAGGGCACTGAGTGATGACTGGCCTTGCTGAGATCCATGATAACCATGACCCGAAGATGCCCCACGATAACATGGGCGAGCTGGCTGAGCAAACCTGAATGAACGGCCTTTGTCGTGCTAAAACTGACCCCTCAAAGGAGTACCACTATAGCTGCCAGATCCTCGAGGCCTCTTGGCCTCCCTCTCCTATCGCTTCTGATGGCGAATAAACTCAATCTCACGGGCGATATCAACAACCTCCTCGAACGTAGCACCAGTCACCCTCTCCTTGGTCATGAGAATACAGAGCTGATAGGTAAGACGATCAACAAACCTCCTAATCCTCGCTCTATCTATCAGAACCAACCAAATGGCATGACGATCCAACTCAGAGAACCTCAACTCATACTGCGATACGGTCATCTCCCCCTGATGCAACCACTCAAATTGCCTACACAACTCCTCTCTACGAGACTGCGGAACATACTTTTCCAAAAAGAGAACGGAGAAATGCTGTCAGGTAAGGGGTGCTGCACCAACATGCCTACACCTCTCAAAATCCTCCCACCAAGTGAAAGCAGCTCCTGAAAACTGATAAGTAGTGAAAGCGACCCCGCTGGTCTCCAGAATACCTGCTGTACGAAGCATCCTCTGACACTTGTCCAAAAAGCCCTAGGCATCCTCGCCCTCTACACCACTGAAGGTCGGAGGCTGCAATCTACCAAACCTCTCCAACCTACGCTGCTCATCCTCCAACATGACAGGAACTGCATAGTCCTGAGCAGCTGCAACCGGCTGGGCTGGATGCGCCCCCGACGTTTGAAGTCCCTGCATGACCTGCTCAGGTGTGCGAGCGGTGGGAGTCTGATTGCCTCCCCCGATCTGAGAAGTAGCTGTGGCTGTAGTGGCTGAAACCACCTGAGCTAGGCCAGTGCAAACTGATAAGATCTAAGCCAAGGCCTCCCGAAGACCCGGAATCACGATGGGCACAGCTGGTGCCTGAGCTGGTGCTGCAGGAGCGTCCATAACTGGGACCTGATCCTGAACTGGGGCAGCTGGTCTGCAGGTGCTGCTCTGCCCCTACCATGACCACAGCTGCGTCCTCGACCTCTGGTGGCCACAGTTGGTGGTACTGGTGGTCGTCCACCCTACCCGGTAGCGCGTGTCCTCACCATCTGTGAGAGAATAGAATAACAAAAGTTCAGTACTGGGATCAACAAGTTCGCACGACAAGAATTTCAAGAATATGAAGTTTTTTCCTAAAGGTTCTGCAGCCTCTCGTGGATAAATACAGACGTCTCTGTACCGATCTGCGAGACTCTACTAAACCTGCTCATGACTCGTGAGACCTATGCAACCTAGGCTCTGATACCAACTTGTCAACACCCTAACCCGGACCCGGTCATGATGGCGCCTCTTGTGAAGACAAGGCCAACCGACACTTCCCATTTTTCAATTATTAACAGTTAAGCATTTAAGAAAAACGATCTAAATATGATAAAATAAATTTGAAATAACAATAATAACATAAATACGTGGAAGAACACCCATACACAGCTCTAACCGGGGTGTCACTAGTCATGAGCATCTACAAGTCATAATACAATTCTGCTAAATCCACAACTAGTACAACTGTCTGAAAGGAAAAAGAAGTGAAAAAAGAGTAGAGACACGGGGCTGCGGACGTCAATAGCTACCTCGTAATCTCTGAAAGCCCGCCTGAAGTTGGAGGAATCAGCACTCGGTAGCGGAACCAGCTACACCTGAATCTGCACACAGGGTGCAGGGAGTAAAGTGAGTACTCCAACTCAGTAAGTAACAAATGTAAATAATGACTGAAAGTAAGAAAACACGTAAGGCACAAGACATTCTATAATGAAGCAGTAAAACAGTGGAAAGTCAAGTAAAATCCTCTTTCAACAAGTAAACAAGTAATTGATAGGTAATTAAGGTAAAGTAAACAAATAGAAGTTCGCCCCTCGGGCACAATATCACCACATCCGCCCCTCGGGCAACATCTAAGAACAATAATAGCCCCTCGGGCTCAATCTCACATCACAATGGGTACCCGCGCTCACTGGGGGTGTGCAGACTCTTGGAGGGGCCCCTTACGGCCCAAGCGTAATATCAAGCCATCTCGTGGCATCATCACTAGGCTCTCGGCCTCATATCAATCAAGCCACCTCGTGGCATACATATCTCAGGACCTCGGCATCAAATCAATATCAGTGTTTCCTCACAATGTAGGCCCCCGACCTTACTCAATCAAAAATTATCACAAGCCTCTCGGGCAATAGTAAAACCGTGTTTCTCAGCCTGAACATCATTTAAAATATCATTTAAGTCTTAAAAACTTAGTAAACATGACTGAATAGTAAAATAGTGGAAATTAACATGACTGAGTTCAAGTATAAAGTCAAAACAGTGAGGAAATATCAATAAAAAACCCCGAAGGGTTCAAACAGTTAGCACGAAGCCCAAATATGGCATTCAACCCAAAACATGATGATAACAAATAAGTTTCAGCCAAATACGGGGTAAAATCATCAACCGGGACGGACCAAGTCACAATCCCCAATAGTGCACGACCCCACGCTCATCATCAAGCGTGTGTCTCACCTCAATATAACACTACGATGTGCAATCTGGGGTTTCAAACCCTCAAAACATCATTTACAATCATTACTCACCTCGAACTGGCTAAATCTCTAGCTCGCGATGCCTTTGCCCCTCGAATCGGCCTCCACTCGCATCGAATCTATCCAAAATCAGAATGAGGACGTCAAAATATGCTAAGGGAAAGAAGCCCAAGCGAAAACAATCAATAAATGGCACAAATCCCGAAATTACCAAAACCCGACCCCCAGGCCCACGTCTCGGAATTCAATAAAATTTTACATCAATAGGTTCCTTATCTTCCCACGAGTTCATACATATCAAAAGTTCTCAAATCCGACCCCAAATGGTCCTTCAAATCCCAAATCAAATGTCCAAATTACCAAGCCCTAGTTCTTCAACTTTTAGCTTAAGTTCCATAATTTTCTAGGTGGAATTCACATAATAATCGAGTTTTAAGTCCAAGAATCTTATCTCCCAATGATTCCCCTTGAATCCCTCTTCAATCTCCTTCAAAAAGCTCCCAAAATGACCAATTATGGAGGAAATGAGCCCCAAAATCGCGGACAAGACAAGTTAAAAACATTCTGCCTAGGTCTTAATTTCCTTCTTCGCAAATGCGGTCAAAGCCTCGCGTTCGCGAAGCACAAATTTACTCTGACCAATTTTTCTCCCACGCGTTTGCGACCAAGACCTCGCGAACGCGATGCTTTACTAAGACGAAGCTTCACGAACGCGAACCATCAATTGTGAACGCGATGGGTTAATTTCATTGAAGCTCCGCCTCTAAATTCCTTCTATGTGAACGCGACTACACGCCGCGAACGCTATGCATAATCTTGCAGCCCTTCGCGAACGCATCACCTGCCTCGCAAACGTGAAGGCTAAATTTCCACCTCCCTCAGCTGACTCTTCGCGAACGCGAGGGTCCTCTCGCGAACGCGAATGCCAAAATGTCTGCAACTGCTGGAACTCAAAATCTACAATTTTTCCAACTTCAGGATGATCCGATTGACCACCCGAAACTTACCCGAGGCCCCTGGGACCTCAACCAAAGGCACCCTAAAACCTTATTCAAACTTTTTCCAATCACCAAAACACCTCAAACAATATCAAATCACCCAAAACACATCGGATTCAAGGCAAGCTTTCTAAAATCTTCTGAATTACGCTTTTGAACAAAACCCAACCCAACCACGTCCGAATGACCTAAAATTTTGCACACACATTCCAAATGATACAACAGAACTACTGCAACTCTTGGAATTCCATTCCGACCCCTATATCAAAATCTCGCCTATCGATTGGAAATCACCAAAATATCAACTTCACCAATTCAAGCTTAAATCTACTCCGAACCTCCAAAACTCATTCCGATCACACTCCTAAGTCACAAATTACCTACCAAAGCTAACCGAACCATCGGAATTCACTTCCGAGCCTTCTAACACATAAGTCAACATCTAGTTGACTTTTTCAACTTAAGATCCCTCAAAAGAGACTAAGTGTCTCAAACCTTACCAAATTCCTTCCGGAATCGATCCGACCAACCCGATATCACATAACATGGATAAACAAAGCATAAAGAAGCAAAAATGGGGAAAACGGAGCGGTAACTCATGAGACGACTGGCCGGGTCGTCACAATAACCTATATCAAACTGATATAGACAATTTTGTTCTCATAAGCAATAGTTTAGCTATTAAGTGGAGACACTCAATAAATTATTTTGCTAAACCAACTATGATGTAAACCAACTTATCAAGATGGACTTCTTGAATAGAAAATCTAGAAATTATGCTCGAAATTAAATTATTGAGCTCTATGTTGCGGGTTAATAATAATCGCACATGTAACCATCTCATAGATGCATCTTATATGGTATACATGACAAGTGAATGGGCCCATATTCACCTTTGATATTTCCAGCATTTATGGGATTCAATCTCAATTTTAGTTGGTCAACTAATTAATAAGAACAAACAACGTAAGAGAATTCGTAAAGAACTTTCTAGTTCTTTATTATTTACCCATATGAATTCTCTTTTATTTTTGCATATCATACTTAGATTAAAATGGCTAAACCATTTATGCCAACTGAATAAATTATCAATATTAATAAACTTCAGGTTTACACCATGATGTGTGCAATTATCAATAAACTCCAAGTTTATTATGATATGAGTTTTTATATCAATAAACTTCTATCTTATTATGGCATTCTTTTGTTTGTGTAGTACAAACTGGAGAATAAAGCGGGTAACTTTTTACATACATATAACCCGGCTACAAGTTGTAGAAATAGAAGATATTAAATCTTTCCTTTATTTATAGTCTCAATATAACCGACCACTTTCGTGAATACTTTAGAAACTCAATAAGTTTCTTTGAGACTTACTACAACACAATGCCTTATTGATAATCAATTTTATTCCTCCAAAATAGTAATAATTGGCTCTTCTAGAGCTCTCAATTAATTTGGTACTACCACATATTCATCAACATCCATATGGTGAATATCTCTTTTAAAGATAAAGTTATACCATTATGGTTATGGTCAAAATTATATGCAAGATCTGTTTCATGCATTACCGTTGTCTTTTAATAGTCACGTCGCCAAAATATTTTAGCGTACAATAGGTATGTGACCAATGACCATTCATGCCATATTAATGATATTATTTTCTTATTTTCCCTCAAATCTCATTCTAGAGGTGAGTGTGGTATATTTACTATCACTAGCACTTCATATTATTTCAAGAATGAATATGTATTCATAAATCACATGTTTTCACATTCACATCATGAATGGACCACAATTATCTATATGTGCTTTATGAAATCTCATGCCAAATCGATGATAAATATTACTTTCACAGAGTGAAGGATTATTTTGAGAATCCTTATTGTTCTCATTACCATAATGATGACGATTATAATTTCGTCTATTGCCACATCCACATTTATTGATACGTTTATAGTAATAATTTTGTCTTATTTCAAACTTATCATATACTGCGATCATATTCTCTTAAGGGAATGAGAATGGGGCAAATTCAATGGGACGAGTTTTCAATAGTTTGCCCACAATCATATATGAATTTGATCATGGCAAGACATAGAAATTTTACCACTTCAGGTGGTTATAATTTCTTACAAACTCCGTTAGAGTTATAATCAAACTTTGTTGTCATTGCTTGTATATAAAATCAAATTATAGAATTTCAAGAATTTAAAAGAGAAAAATAAAGTAAAATACTTACCTTAAATCCAAAATTTAATCATGAAGGAAGTTTATGGAACAATAGACAATCATTATGCTCAATCTCAAAGCTTCTACTCAATTGGTTAGAGTCTCGTGCTGATAACGTGTTATGAAACAATAAAAGAAGAAGAAGAGTATTGCAGAGAAAAGTAGAGAGAGAGAATTCTTATTGATTTGGGATCAATTACAATGGAATGGAACCCCTTTATTTATAAGGCAAGAGTGACTTAGACACCAAGTAAAATCCTTACAATCTCTCTAAAATATCGACATTCACCTTAAATAGAATTCTATTTATAACATATAAAAAGAAATATTTGATTGCTTGTGCGAATTAATTACTTCATCCGTTCATTTTTAGTTGTCCATTTTGGACTTTTTATGCCCCTTAAAAAATAAAAAAAAGTGCACAATTTACTATGATACCCATATTAATTAGTAATTGATTTGGAATGAGTAATTAATGCTAAGGGTAAAACAAAAAAAATAAATTATTTTTCTCTTGATATGCGAGAAGTTTCCAAGGTAATGGGGAGATTGATGATGAGGCCTCCCACCGTATCGGTGCGGGGTGGATGAAATGGAGGCTCGCATCCGGTGTTTTGTGTGATAAGAAGGTGCCACCAAGACTTAAGAGGTAAGCTCTATCGAGTGATGGAGTATGAGGCTGAGTGTTGACTGGTCAAGAACTCCCATGTTCAGAGGATGAAAGTAGCAGAAATGAGGATGCTGAGATAAATGTGTGGGCATATCAGAAGAGATATGATTAGGAACGAAGTTATTCGGGACAAAGTGGGAGTGACCCCCGTAGAAGACAAGATGCGGGAGTTGAGGCTGAGATGGTTTGGGTACGTGCAGAGGAGGAGTACGGATGCTCCTGTTAGGAGGTGTGAGAGGCTGGTCGTGGCGGGGCTGAGAAAGGGTAGAAGAGGGCCGAAAAAGTATTGGGGAGAGGTGATTAGGCAGGATATGGCGCTACTTCAACTCACTGAGGACATGGCGCAGGATAGAAGGGTGTGAAGGTCGAAGATTAGGGTAGTTGGCTAGTAGGTAGTGGAGAGTTCCCTATTATTTGTAGTAGTATTAATAGGTCCCTTGTTTTTTTCGTATTCTTTGACCCCTAGTATTTGCTTATTGTCTCGTTCGCTCTGTGTATCGTATTTTCCAGTTTGTTACTATTTGATGCTATTTTATCGTTTACATATTTTGTTGTTGTTTTTGTTATTATTGCTATTGTTGTTGTTGTTGTTGTTGTTGAAGTTGTTGTTACTGTAGTTGTCTTTTCCCCCTTTTTCTTATCGTCCTTTGTCTCCCTATTCTTTCTTTCTTCATCGTCTTCTTCCTTTCTCTCTTTTCGCCTTTTCTTGGGTCTATTGGAAATAGTCTCTCTATCTCGCCAAGTAGGGGTAAGGTCTGCATACACACTACCCTCCTTAGACCCCACTTGTGGAATTATACTGGGCAGGGGCGGAGCTACAACCAAGTAAGTATAATTAACCGAACACCCTTCGCCGGAAAATTAGACCGTATATATAGGTAAAATGGTCTCTATTATGATGATATATCGATAAATGCATGTGAACACCTAATTTTGACCGTATTTGAATTTTTTCCCACTTATCTCTCCAATACCTCACTTCTCACCCATCTTTCCCACTTTCCCTTGTCCCCTACGCTGGTTCCCCCCACTCTCTTTTATTTCCTCACATCCATCCCCTTTGTTCCCCACTTCTTGTCCCCCATTTTGTTCTCCACTCACAATTCCACATCCTCACTCCATTCCACTCATAATTCCACTAAGCCAATTCCCATTTTCCTCCACTCAAAACCCACGCTCTCCACTCCAAATGGGAGGAACAAAAAATTATCAATTGTCTTCTCTATAAAGAGACAACAAAGACTTAGTGAAAGGGAGAAAAAAAGAAAAACAATAATTCAAGTAAGAAGAAACGAGAGGAGAAGTTCAAAATACAGAGACAAAAAAAAGGATGGCTTCTTCTTAACGGAGACAGAGGGTATACACTTGATATACGGTCAGTATACATTCTATATACACTAGAGATACTCTCGATATACACTGGATATACAGAGGCAACCAACGAAAAAAGGGTCTTCTTCCTCCTAAAAATTCTATATCTAGAGCTTAACATCCACCATGAAAGAGCCATGAGAGCTCATCTTTTCCACCTGAAAAACACCCCATAAAACACCACCAAAGTCCTAGCCAAAACCCAACTAAAATACAATGAAATTCCAGCGTGTAATCACAGTCGAAAAACCCATGTGAAACGTCACTGCTTCAGCCGCATACCTGCCAGATCTCTCACCAGCTTCGTCCGCACTATCGTCGTCTCCCATCTCTCGTCCATTGCTGCTTCAACCTGAAGCTAGCTCCTAAACCACCCTTTAACGCCACGAAATAGCCCCAAGGTCTTTGAAAATCCAAGCCGTCGTTGAGGTGGTCGTTGTCTGAGGTTCCGTCGATGAGATCGACGATGTTTGGTTATAGTTCTAATGATTTGCTGTATAGGTTGGAGGAGGATTGTTATCATCATATCAAATAAGTACTTTGCTTTGCAATACTACAGGTTCTCTTCCTTGTGTTTATTTTATCTCATATTCATTTTACTTGTTTGGTGAAAGATCTTGATTATATTTTGCTTCTCTGTATTGGTTTTGTTCATGTAATTCGCATGGTATGGGTGTTTCATCTTTTATTTTGTGTGTATGGTAGCTTTTAGGAGTGGACGAAATACTCCTAGCTAGGTTGAACAAACATAAAAGGGACTATCTCATGACTGCCATTCATTTTCGTACAGTTTTAGCACTAGTCAATAATTTTTACACTATAAGACTTCCTCGTTGAATGAATTTAACTATTTGTGTTAAGTTAGGAAATGAGTTCTTCTTTTTGGTTGAGTAATAGTAAGTACTACTGTTAGTGAATTATCTTTTTTCTAGTTTTAATCCTTTGTCCATTGTGGTAAATAAATCATCTTGAAGGAAGTGTATAATTCATTTTACAAGGGGCAATTTTCACAGAGCGTAGTACAAAGTTGGCTAGAGAATAAAAAGTATATTTTGCAGCCTTGTTTTGTGATTTAATCACTCTTTAATTTACTGTTGTTCTTGATATGTGTATATAAGTAATATAGAGTAAATAATGTTTTTAGTTTTCTTTAGGCACGTTAATTATATAATTATCATGGCTACTAATATTCGGGAGTACATTTCATGTAGCCCGGTTCTAATTTTCAACAATGTTATATAAAATGTGTCGTGAACCACGGGTGCATTTTATATAGCGTGGTTTACGATGTGTTTTAAATAACTTTGAATTTTTTTCGAAAATATTAAAAGCGGCTAAAATATTAGTAGTATTTTTTGCTTTTTGCTTTTTGCTTTTTTGCTTTTTGCTTTTAGTACCAATTATGGGTCTATATGATCTATTTTCACGTTAGGACCATTTTGAAAGATCACTAAATGAAAAAAAGTGTTAGAATAAGATTTTAATTTAATCCCAACAATTCATCTCATATATTTTGTTTTAGTAGCCTCTTTGTTAATTAATTTCACATTGAGACTTTGGTACAAAAGCATCTGCACTATGTTGATCCGTACTTGTTCATTATATTGTAGTAATTCATATGTGGGGATGTATATTTGTATGATCTCAAGAAAAAGAAAAGAAAAATAGTCATACTTAATTACTTACCTAATTGATACCACTACTACTGCTGCTTGTAATTCAAAATAAGAAAAAAAGATTAACGCAATAGATGGTTGATTAGTCATGAATATCGTTGGTTGATTTGTCCATGTGGTTATCTAATTTAGGAATAATAATAATTCAAGAACATCGTAGTTTGCTTTAGGCTCGATTTAGACTAGTATTGTGATTATGTATACGTTCCCGTAACATAATTGCGATTTTAATTCCAAAAAGTAACTCGAGGGATGCGTTCGCGCAACTTCAACCAAACCTTTCTTAATATAAATAAACCAAGCGTTATTAATTGTGGACACGTTTGCGTGACATGATTTTTTGACGCGCCAAAAGAAAAGAGTATACGTACGCGTAACTCAATTCTTTAATTACAAAAAAATCAAGTGATTAAAAGCGGTAAAAGATAAATGCACATAAGTTTTAAAATAAGTAATTAGGCAATTTTAGCCAAGTATAAATCACTAAGCGACCGTGGTAGAACCACAGAACTCGGGAATGCCTAACACCTTCTCTCGGGTTAACAGAATTCCTTACCCGGATTTCTGTGTTCGTAGACCATTAAATAAGAGTCAACTTCCTCGATTCGGAATTTTAACCGGTGATTTGGGACACCATAAATTATCTCAGGTGGTGACTCTGAAATAATTAAATAATCTCATTTAGAATAATGTCACTTTAATTGGAAAAACTCCCTTATATACCTTCGGGTGTAGGAAAAAGGAGGTGTGACAATGCACACTCTATGGCACAACTTAGGGGTCGTTTGGTAGGAGATATTAGAAAAAATAATGCAAGCATTAGCTCTATGCATTACTAATACCTTGTTTGGTACCTTTTTTCAACTTGTGTATAACTAATACTACATCATACTTGGCATTATCCTATGCATAAGTAATGCATAGAACACCATGGCATTAGTAATATCAAGGCTTTAATGCATGCATTAGCATGATTAAAGATAAAATTGTCCTTAAAGTTTCTTAAAGCTAGAGAATATGGAGGGCATTTTTGTAAGCAACTATTTTTAAAAAAAAATTATGCAATGCATTATAATTTTAATACACCACACCAAACAATATATAAGAAATAATATTTGCATAACTAATGCTTGCATAACTAATGCTTGCATTACTAATACATACATTACTAATACACATTATTCCGCACTATTCTTATACACCCTACCAAACGACCCCTTAGAGTGACAGTCCAGCTGTAAGGGTGTTCATTTGAAGCCTCCGAGGTTGGCGTTTCTATTCTTGCTGGTAGCGCTTTTTAACCTTTTGTAGTCATTTTTAAGAAAATATAAATAAAACAAACAAAACTTGACAACGAGGCTGGTACGTAGATTGCTGGGCCAGATTCTACTAGTGTTACATATTATTCTCTTCCTTATTAATTCCTACCAATTCTTCTTTAATTTTGAATGCATTAACATATTTTTTTTTATATTAACTACAGATCTATAAAACTGAGAAATGCATCATCTAAAAATACTGCACATCAAGTAAAATGGTCCATATTTTTTTTCTAGTTTCTACTATTTCAGTAGAAATCAATCAATTAAAATGAAAAAAATTAGAGGCACTCTTTCTTTCATTTCAACTACTTTTCGTTTTTCATTTTGGCCTACGACTTTTTGTTTTACTGTACCAATTTAAAGGAGTAGTTACTAATCTTCTTTTTATGTTGCGTGATTTTTCTTCTTCTTCTTTTTTATTTTTATTTTTATTCTTTACATTAGTTTTTATGTGTGTTATTCTTTATATAATTCAACTAGTAACTAAATTTGTTTTTCCTGACTTTTCTATATTAGTTTTGATTTATACAATTAATAGTTTTATAATTATAAGTTTTTTTATGATTTAGAATTTAGTTAAATTAAATGTAATTTGATTTTGAATTTTGGGTGCACCCACTCATCAGTAAAAAAGAAAGAAGAAAGTTTTGTGCACCCACTCAACTAAAAAGAATTTACTCCTTTAAAGTTTGGACACCTTTGACCAATTTTCTGGCAACGCCACTGATATTAGGAATGTTGGTATTATTATTATGCGATAAGTAACAAGTAAAAATAAAATTTATTTTTAAAATATTTGAAAACTAAAAGAGACGAGTACTAGTATTTCCATGGAGTAATAAACAATATTATTATTTTCTGAAAAATATGACCCCATTACCCCTAATAATAAACACTACTAATATTAACGGTTCTCGAGGACAACAAATACTAGAGAGGGAGAACAAATTTGGTTATTTGGAAATTCAAAAGAAACCCTTGTGCAAAACCTGAAACTGTTAGATTATGGTAATCCACCTCCTCTATTATATAGGAGCAATTGTGTTTGATCTAAAAACTTTCCACGCATATAGCATCTCTCAAAATTATTCTCAAAACCTAACAGTGCCATCTTCATCTTCATCTTCTTCTCCTTCTACAATGGAAAACGAACTTCCGATTAGCAGACGTTTCTTCAAAGTCATGGTGCCTGGTTTCCATGCAAAACTTGTAAGATACTATTTCTTTTTTAATTTTTCCCCTGAAATAATCTCGACCCTTTCACCCAATTTTCTTTTGAATCCTGTTTTTAGGTAGTAGTATCAGTTTTTCTAACCTCCAAGACTTTGTTTCTCTAACTTCTATTAGTTTTTTTTTTTTGGTTTCAATTCACCAGACAATTCCACCAGATTTTTGTTTGAAGCTAAAAGGGGAAAAATCAGAAAAAGCGACTTTAAAACATGGAAAGGGTACATGGAATGTAGAAATTGGTCGATCGAAGAATGATGTTATTTGGTTTGATAAGGGTTGGGAACAATTTGTGCAAAATTATAACCTCAGAATTGGAGACTTTGCTGTATTTGAGCACTTGGGTAATATGAATTTCAGTGTTAGCCTTCTTGATTCTACTGGTTGTGACAAAAAGTATTTGATGTTGGAAGATGGTAAACAACAACAAGTACCTTCCCAGGTGAAATCTCTAGAGTGCAGAATAGGTAAGTTTCCTAGATTGTTAATTTTCCTATATTGATCTGTAAAACACACAGTGTATTCCTCATATTAATCACTTTTGGTAATAAATTTGACACGAACCCAGACACCTTAGTCGCTTTCTTTTCCTAACATAGTAAGCTAGATTCTTTTGCTTGGATTTCCTACTGCTGAAGCTGATGTTCAAAATCTGTATTTAGTTATAGACAACTATGGTAGTAGTAGACTAGTAGTAGTAGTAGTTAAAGTAACCGGAAGTAATTGTCAATATTTTTGTTAAAACATGTGTTATATGAACAAATATGTCGTCTAATTGAGGGACATGTCTGTTATGAACAAGACAACATGCTTGTAGTAGTTGTAGGGGATGACATATGCTGCTGAGACAACCTACACTAATTTCCTGATTCGTCTTGTTTAGCACGATTACTGTTACGAAGTATACTTTAGCTTGGTATGATTGTTGTAGTACTATTATGGCAATCAAGAATTGGATTTGGAATAAGAAAGGTTTGATCTTTAATAACATTGCTAAAGCCACATCTATGATGAGTAATTTAGTTGAATGGAATATTTCTCACTTCTGTAGAGAAAAGGAAACCTGAGGGAGATGTACTGCTCCACCAATACGTGAAAGGAAGTTCTGAGTTTACGGCAAGAATAAAAGAATATAACGTCAGAAAACGTTCTCCTTATTTGGTGAGCTTTCAACTCTTCTTTTCCTTTATCTGAACCTATAATAACAGCACAAACAATGAATTTTTTCTAAATATATCCTATATGATCTTTTCCTGATTTGCTCTTATGACAGCATATACCCACGGAATTTTGTCATTCAAATGCACTCCTTCAGAATACAATCATAACGTTAACAGGTCCATCAGGTATATCATGTCCTGTGAGTCTAAGAATTTGCTCTGTTGGGAAGACTTTATATGTCATTATGACAACAGGCTGGCGTAACTTCTTTTTAAGCAACAAGCTAAAAGTAGGAGATGTTTGCATCTTCCATATTGATCGCACAAATAGCGACTCAAAATCCATTACAATGAATGTCCGTGTCATGTAGGCTGTACCTTGTAAACTTAATTTCATTAGGGAAAGGTTCATTACGTGGCTGATCAGCAATGAGTTGTACTGCTAGCTGCTGCAGAGAAAATAAGCACAGCACGTGTTATCCCTAGCGAAAAAATGAGCATGAAAGCTGCAATGTCACTGAGATTTCCCAAGAAGCAGCTCTTCAGAGAGATGAAAGCTCTGTTTTTGTGGAGAGAATATACTAGCTCTTGCTACCGAAATCTTGCAGTAAAGAAATGCTGAGGTTTTCCCCTGTCTTCACAGTAGTACTTTGGCTACAGCCTGTGAGTTATGATGTACTCATTTGGCCTTGTACATTTGTTTAAAGGGGTGTATCCCCAGATTATTTTATAGTATTTTGAAACGTAATGACTATCTTGGGCATTCGGCCAAAGTCTATTAATACGTATTTTTCATATTTTTTCGTTCCTTTTATGAGAAAAGAAGTCTTATATTTTGTAAAAGAAAGTTATTCAGAGCGTTTGCTTCATTTCTTATCATCTCATCTGCCTAGTTCAGAATTCAGATAAGCACTTCTGATCCTGATTCTGGTGTATCAGCTGCAGGACAGACTTGAATCAGTATCTGCAATGCTATAATGTAAACTTCCACATTATGTTTTAGCCATCATAGAAAACCTTCAAAAGAATTGAAAATCTCATTATGGATATGACACATTCTCTTAATGGTATATGTTGGTTTTGATTTTTGGATGGGAAGAAAACAACAATGGATTTGTATGCTGGTCCATTAATTGTTCTGTTGTGTAGCTACTTCTATTTTCTGCAAAACTTTTCATTACCATAATTTGGCTACAAGAACGAAGACAAAAAGGACACTCTCATCTTCGTGCAGTATCATGAGTTTTTTATTATCAAGTTTGGAGAATTTTTTGTAATTTGAATTCTAGGGGTATCTGTTCTATTAGTGTCATGGGTTTTATTGAAAATGCAGTGAAAAAGAGTTCGCTCTTCATAAACACAGAATTGAAAAGAGGAAGTAAAAGGAACATCACCCCAAACAGCTCCTCTTTTTTGAACTCATCTTGAAACCTGTCTTGCGAAGAATGTTATCACTGTTGTTTGTGAGACTTATATGATGTTGGGAATAGAATCACGGGTTGCGGGTCGCTTCATGTGGGCCGACCCAACTTGGTTAAGAGAGAGAAGGTTAAGAAGTTAAAACCTGCAGAATTGTTACCACATATTTTTAACCTCTACGATTACTAACGTGCAGAATTGTTTTTATATATATTCAAGTAGGTTTTTTCATCATAATCACTTGTATTATTGGCTAAACAAAATATTGTGTTAATACCCTTGATATGAAACCAATTGATAATTTACCTAAAATAACAATTAGGAAGATTCCAAATCAATGACCAGTAAAACCTTTGATCCTTGAATATCCGTTAAATACTAAATACCGAGAAGTTTTATTTTGTGTCTCATACAACTTACACTAGTTGTATGAGGCTCCTTTTTGTCTCACAAATTTGTGGACTCCAATCTTACACTTTTGGGTCCACAGAAATCTTGGTCCATAAAACCGTGAGACAAAAAAATTGCCTCATACAACTAGTGTCAGTTGTATGAGACACAAAATAAAATTCCCTAAATACTGGTTTGTGATGAGAACATCTTTATTAATGATTAGATGGCTCTAAGTAGTTGGAGAATTATATCATTTGATGTAATGGCCCGATAGGTCTTTTTGAGCTTTAGCTTTTATTTCCATGTTCTAAGACCTCGACTAGCTCCATTTAGGGTGTGTTTGGTATAACGGAAAATGTTTTCCGTGGAAAATATTTTTTAAGAAAATGTTTTCTTAGAAATAAGTAGTAAATCTTATTCATTTTCCGGTGTTTGGTACGCAAATTAAGGGAAATAACTTCTCAAAAGTATTCATAAATAATTTAGATATAATAAACATGAAGCCATAAACTTTCAAACCAATAACCTTCCGGACCCACAAATTTCATAAACTTTCGAACCCGTAAACTTTATAATTTCTAAACCCGTAAACTTCCAAACACATAAACCTTCGAACTCATAATTTTGGAACTTGTAAAATTTTGAGTCTTTAAACCAATAAATAATAAAATTAAAACTGAAAAATATATTTAAAATTATTTTTTGGAGGGCGGGGCTGGGGGCAGTAAAACGAAAAAAAAAATAGAAATTTAAATTACAAAAAAAAGTAAATTTTTTTTTTGTGCGGGAGGGGGAGGGGCGGGTGATGGGTGGTGCAGAAAAACGAAAAAAACAGAAATTTGAAATTGCAAAAAAAAAAAAAATTAAGGTAAAAAAAATACGGGTGAGGGTGGAGGTGGGGTGGAGGGGTAGTAGGGTGGGTGGAAACAGAAAAACTGAAATTTAAAAAAAAACCTTTTTTTGGAGAGGGGTGGGGTGGGTTGGTGAGGGTGGGGTGGGTTGGTGAGAAGGAGTTTTGGAAAATGTTTTCCCTTCTCTTGATAAGGAAAACATTTTCCTCTAATTGGAGGAAAATGAGTTCATAAAGAAAATATTTTCCAAAACATTTAAGCCAACCATACATGGAAAAATTGGAAAACATTTTCCTTGTCATGTTCTTGAAAGTTTTTATGTGGAAAATTGAAGAAAATGTGAAATTTTTCCTTAAAAATGATTGGAATTGACTACGGTCAATATTGTATGTAAACGGATATGGATCCGTGTTTTGACGGTCCCGGTAGCTCCGTATCGTGATTTCGGACTTGGGCGTATGCCTAGAATTGATTTCGGAAGTCCGTAGGTAGAATCGTGTTAATTTGTCGAAATTTGGCAATTTGAAGTTGAAAGGTTTGACCGTATGTTGACTTTTAGCTATCGAGCTCGGAATTTAATTTTTGGACATGGAATAGGTCCGTTATGGTATTTAGAACTTGTTTGCAAATTTTGGTATCGTTTGGAGTTGATTTGATAGGATTCCGACGTTTAGTTTTAATTTTAGAAATTCTTGAACTTTACTTTGAAATTCATGCGTTTTAGAGTTCAATTCATAGTTTTAGATGTACTTTGTTTTGATTGCGCGAACGAGTTTGTATGATTTTTTTGACTTGTGTGGATGTTTGGGTTAGAGTCCCGAGGGCTAGGCTGAGTTTCAGACATGTTCCGAAATAGTTTTGAACTGAAATTTGACTGTTGGTGTTGCTGGTGCTCAAGTATCGCATTTGCGAGCACCATCATCGCAATTGCAAATGTGACAGTGGGGGCTCGGTTGTCACAACTATGACATCTCCTTCACATTTGCAAAGTCTGCCAGATTTTGCCTTAGTTCGCAATTGCGAACATTTGTTCACATTTGCCAAACTCCCATCTCGCAATTACGAGGTCTCATGAGGCTGTCAGGGTTCACAAATGTGAGCCATGGTTCGCAATTGCGAGGGTTGGCAAATGCGAACTTTGTGTCGCAGACGCGACATCTGCAACTAGTAAAAGGGCTGGGAGACGTGATTTTTGGAAACATTCTCTCATTTTTGAACCTTAGACTCGGTAGGAGACGATTTTGAAGAGAGAATTTCATCTACAAACTTTTGGTAAGTGATTCTCATCCATTTCTAATCATATTCCATCAATTTATCTTAGATTTTAACATCAAAATCATGTGAATTAAAGTGAAAAAATTTGTGAAACCTTGTCAAGTTTTTGAAAAATAATAAATTGAGTTTTGAAAGTCGATTTGGACTCCGATTTTAAAACTAATCACATATATGAACTCGTAGGATCATGGGTAATCAGAATCTACCTTTGGACCCGAGTTTTGACCGGACAGGCCCCAGATTGACTTTTATTGACTTTTTGGGAAAAGTATAAAAATCTTAGCTTTATCTATTATAATTGATTTCCATAGCATTGTTTGATGATATTAAGTTGATTTTGGTTGCTTTGGAAGTGAATTTTAGAGGAAAGGCCCTGGTTGAGCTTTGACTTGATTGCGGAATGAGGTATTTATTGGTTCTAACCTTAATTTGAGGGAATTAAGAACCTTTGAACTACATGTTCGGTGAATTACGTGTGAAATGGCGTATATGCGAGGTGACGAGTGTATATACATCGTCAAAATATTTGTTTCCATATTTTTCTCGTATTTCATGAATTATCTCATTCCATGCCTTAATTGTTACATGCTTTAATTACTTTTCATGCCGTAATTTGTTATTTGTCATTAATTATTCTTGTAGTGAATTGTTCGTCCCTTGCATGACTCTGTGATTAATTACAACATGCCTGTCACGACCCCAAAACTAACCCGGTTGTGATGGCACCTATTATGGAACTAGGCCAGCTGACACATTCCCAAAATAGTTCAACATTTCATTAAGATTTAAATAACAATCTTTTTCAATTGAAATTGCCATAAAGATATAAAGCCAAAAACCAAAATGCGGAAATATAAGCCCGACCTCAGGTGTTACTAAGTCATGAGCAATACTACAATTGTTCTGAAACACAACAAGACAAAAATAGTCTCAAAGTAGCCAAAGTATACTAGAAGGAAGATAAAGAAGGAGAAAGGTGGGACTGCGATCACCAGGCAGTTACCTCGCTATCTCCGGTGATAATCCGCGACTGGAATAATCAACAGTCGCTACCGTGACCTGAGATACCTGGATCTGCACACAAGGTGCAAGGGGTAAGGTGAGTACACCAATTTAGTAAGTAACAAGTCCAAACTATGGACTGATAGGTAGTGACGAACTAAACCTCAACAATTATAACACATTCAGATTGTACAGTAAAGTAGGCATTCTAGCAATTCAATTATTCAACTCAACAATAAAGAAAAATACCAATCCGGACAATGTGAAGTATAAAGCTTAGCAAAATCTCTACATGTCAATGCAAGAAATGTATGAAAATGCACCATGTGCTCCCACTCTCAAGTGCTCAACCACTCGGTACTGGATATGGCCATCTGGCCCAGGGAAATCCATCCCAGAATATATATACAATACTGACTATTCACCTAGTACCGAGGAAAAAGGGCAGTCCAACCTTGGGGAGAAATCCATCTCCAGATATCAAATACTTCGGAAAAATCCATGTCCAAGGAAATCCATCCCTCAATAATATCATCCGCTTTCACTAGGATGTGTAGACTGTGGAGGGGCTCCTTAAAGCCCAAGTGCTATAACAAGCCAACGAAGGCATAATCAATAATCTGCTGCGGTGTGCAGCCCGATCCCACAACTGTCACTCATAATCAGGCTCTTGGCCTCACTCAGTCATCACTCTCCAGTCTCACACATACAGGCTCACAATGCCATGAAAGTAGCTCGAACAATGATATGATGTGCCAAATAACAACAACCGAGACTAAGACATGATATGATATGCATGAATAAGACTGAGTATAGATTATCAATGAAACTAATGAGATGGCAGCAAGAAACGACCACTCGGTCTCAACAGTATCAGCGTGAAACCGTAACATGATAATTAGCATGTTTTACAGTTCAATTCGTTAATCATATAATCATAACACATATATCAACAAGAAGAGTCTCTAAGCGGTGCCATGGAATGAACCAGGCCACAATTCTCCCGGCGCACGCCCACACGCCCATCACATGGCATTTGCCTCACCTCAATATTAATTATATAACACGTAGTTCGGGGTTTCGAACCCTCAAAACCAAGTTTGGAAGCGTTACTTACCTCAAACCAAGCCAAATCCTACTCCGCTACGCCTTTGCCTCTGGAATCGGCCTCCAAACGTCTCGGATCTAACCAAAAGAAATGCAACGCAATCAATATAGGCCAAGGAATCAATTCCAAACGAAAAAATATCAATTCAAACCAAAATCCCGAAATTCACCCAAACCCGGCCCCCAGGCCCACGTCTCGAAATCCGACAAAAAATGCAAACTAGAAACTCCTTTCACTCAAAATTCCATACATACTAGAATTATCAAAATCCGACTCCATTTGACCCCTCAAACCCTCAATCAAAACTCTATCCGAAATCCCAAGCCCTAACCCCTCATTTCACCCTTAATCACCACTAATTACATGATTAAACCATAGAAAACTACCATAATCACGAGTATTAGGGCTCAAATTACTCACCTCAGTGAAAACCCCCTTGAATCCCTCTTCAAATTGCTTCCCAAAGCTCCAAATCCGGATGAAAAATGGTGAAGAATGACCAAAATTCGCGAAGGGGCCTTTTTATACATTCTGCCCCAACACTTCCGGATCTGCAGCCAAATTCAAGCACCTACGGGACCGCACATGCGGTCAAAATTCCGCATCTGTGCATTTCACTTAAATCCCCAGCTTCCACACCTGTGCCCCAGGCCTCGCACCTACGGGCTCGCAGATGCTGTCCAACATCCACTTCTGCGGTCCTTCTCCGCTTCTGTAGTCCATTTCCGCTTTTGCGGACCTCGCACCTGCGTTCCCCAATCCACAGGTGCAGAAATGACAAAAGCAACAGCTTTAGCTGCTCAAACCAATTTCCAACTCTCCCGTTAACCATCCGAATTCATCCCGAGGCCCTCGGGACCTCAACTGAAAATACCAACAACTTATATACTACTATTCAAACTTATTCAAACCTTTGGAACACTCCAAACAACATTAAAAAATCAAATCACCGTCGGATTCAAGCCTAAGAACTTTTAAACTTCCGAATTCCGCAAAGGATGCCGAAACCTATCAAACTTCGTTTGAATGACCTGAAATTTTGCAAATACGTCACAAATGACACTATGGACCTATCCCAATTTATAGAATTTTATTCCGACACCGATATCAAAATTTCTACTGCCGACCGAGAAACTCCAAATCTCCAATTTCGCTAATTCAAGCCTAAATCTACCACGGACCTCCAAATTACATTTCGAACATGCTCCTAACTTCAAAATTACCTAACGGAGCTAACCGAACTTTTAGAATTCACATCCGAGATCATCTACTCATAAGTCAACATCCGGTTGACTATTCTAACTTAACTTCAAAATGGGAGACTAAGTGTCTCATTTCTCTCCAAAACCACTCCGAATTTGAACCAACCAACCTGATACCACAAAACACAGCTGAACATCACATAAAGAAGTAGAAATGGGGAAAACAGGGCTATAACTCATGAAATGACTGGTCAAGTCATCACATCCTCCCCCTCTTAAACAAATGTTCGTCCTCGAACGAGTATAGAAACATACCTGAAACCTTAAATAGGTGTGGATATCTGCTCCGCATCTCCCGCTCGGTCTCCCAAGTAGCCTCCTCCACGAGCCGACCTCTCCACTGCACTTTCACTGACGCTATATCCTTTGATATCAACTTTCGGACCTGCCGCTCCAAAATAGACACTAGCTCCATGTCATAAGTCAAATCACCGTCTAACTGAACCGTTCTGAAACCCAAAACATGAGACAGATTGCTGATATACTTCCACAGCATAGAAACATGAAATACCGAATGCACCCCCGACAAGCTAGATGGCAAAGCGAGCTCATAAGCCACCTCCCCAATCCTCCGAAGCACCTTAAAATGCCCAATGAACTGAGGGCACAATTTGCACATCTTCCCAAATCTCATAATACCCTTCATGGGTGAAACCTTTAGTAGAACCTTCTCCTCGACCATGTAAGATGACTGTGCTGTACGAAGCTACTCCTGAATCACTTTCACCTTGTCCAAAGCATCCTGTACCAAGTCTGTACCCAAAAGCCTAGCTTTGCCCGGCTCAAACCAACCTACTGGAGATCTACACCATCTCCCATATAAAGCGTCATATGGAGTCGTCTGAATACTCAACTGATAACTGTTGTTGTAAGAAAACTCCGCGAGCGGTTGAAACTGGTCTCATGAACCCCCAAAATCAATTACACAAGAGCGCAACATGTTCTCCAATATCTAAATAGTACGCTCGGACTGTCCATCCGTCTGAGGGTAAAAAGTTGTGCTCAACTCAACCTGAGTACCCAACTCTCACTGTATGGCCCTCCAAAATTGCGATGTAAACTGAGTACCTCTATCTGAATGATAGAAACTGGGACACTATGCAGGTGAACAATCTCTTGGATATAAATCTCAGCTAATCGCTCTGAAGAATAGGTAGTACACACATGAATGAAGTGCGCAGACTTGGTCAGCCGATCCACAATCACCCAAATAACATCGAACTTTCTCAAAGTCCGTGGGAGTCCAACTACAAAATCTATGGTGATCCACTCCCACTTCCACTCTGGAATATCCTTCTGCTGGAGTAAGCCTCCCGGTCTCTGATGCTCATATTTCACCTGCTAATAATTGAGACACCGAGCTACAAATCCCACTATATCCTTCTTCATTCTCCTTTACCAATAGTGTTGTCTCAAATCCTGGTACATTTTTGTGGCACCCGAATGGATGGAATACCGCGAGCTATGGGCCTCCTCAAGAATCAACTCCCGAAGCCGCACATATATCCGAACCTGCATCCTCAATACCCCGTTATCACCAATAGTCACATCTCTGGCATCGCCTTGCTGAACTCTATCCTTGAGGAAAAGTAAATGAGGATCATCACACTGACACTTTCTGATACGATCAAACATAGAAGACCAAGAAACCACACAAGCTAAGATCCGATTGGGCTCCAAAATATCCAACCTCACAAACTGACTTGCCAAGGCCTGAACATCATATACAAGAGGTCTCTCCCCAACAGGAATGTATGCCAAACTGTCCATACTCACCGCTTTCCTACTCAAGGCATCGGCCACGACATTGGCCTTTCCCAGATGATACAAGATAGTAATATCATTGTCCTTTAGTAGCTCTAACCATCTCCGCTGCCTCAAATTGAGATCCTTATGTTTGAACAAGTGTTGGAGGCTATGATGATCAGTAAATACTTCACAAGACACACCATAGAGATAATGCCTCCAAATTTTCAATGTGTGAACAATGACAGCCAAATCCAAATCATGAACAGGGTAGTTCTTCTCATGGGGATTCAACTGACGAGAAGCATAAGCAATCACTCTACCCTCCTATATCAACACACACCCGATGCTAACCCGAGAAGCATCACAATATACCGTATAAGAACCTGAAGCTGATGGAAAAACTAACACTGGAGCTGTGGTCAAGGCAGTCTTGAGTTTCTGAAAGCTCGCCTCACACTCATCCGACCACATGAAAAGAGCACCCTTTTGAGTCAATTTGGTCAAGGGTAGTGCTATAGATGAAAATCCCTAAATGAACCGACGGTAATAACTCGCCAAACCAAGAAAGCTATGAATCTTTGTGGCTGAGGATGGTCTGGGCCAACTCTAGAACGCCTCTATCTTCTTTGGATCAACCTGAATACCCTCACTGGACACCACGTGTCCCAAGAATGCCACTGAACTGAGCCAAAACTCACACTTGGAGAACTTTGCATAAAGCTTCTCCTCCCTCAACCACTGCAATACAACTCTCAAAGGCTCAGCGTGCTCCTCCTGACTACGCGAGTACACCAGAATATCATCAATGAATACAATAACAAACGAGTTGAGATAAGGCCGAAACACGTTGTTCATCAAATGCATGAACGTTGCTGGGGAATTAGTCAGCCCAAAAGACATCACAAGGAACTCATAATGACCATATCGGGTCCTAAAAGCTATCTTAAGAATGTCCAAGTCCCTGATCTTCAACTGGTGATCCCCTGACCGGAGATCAATATTGGAGAACACTCTCGCTCCCTGAAGCTGGTCAAATAATTCTTCAATATGAGGAAAAGGATATTTGTTCTTGATTGTGACTTTTTTCAACTACCTATAATAAATGCACATCCTCATAGTTCCATCCTTCTTCACAAATAGGACATGCGTACCTCACAGTGACACACTAGGCCGAATAAACCCCTTATCGAGGAGTTCCTAAAGTTGCTCCTTCAATTTCTTCAACTCCGCCGGTGCCATATGATATGGTAGAATAGAAATGGGCTGAGTGCCCGACACCAAATCAATACCAAAGTCAATATCCCTATCCGATGACATGCCCGACAAGTCTGTAGGAAACACATCCGAGAAGCTAGGAGTCTCTGCACTGACATCCCTCACAAAGGCCAAATAAGAAAGACAACCCTTCCCAACCATCTGCTGGGCCTTCAAGTATGAGATCACCCTACTAGAAACATAATCTGTCAAACCTAGCCACTCAATCCGTGGAAACCCCGACATAGCTAACGTTACTGTCTTAGCATGACATTCCAAAATAGCATGACACGAAGGTAACCAATCCATGCCCAATATCACATCAAAAACAACCATAAGCAATAAGAGGTCCACTCGGGTATCCAAACCCCTAATAGTCACCACACAAGACTGATATATGCGGTCCATAATAACAGTATCGCCCACTGGGGTAGATACACGAATAGCTGAGGTGCATATCCAAATAATGAGCAAAATATGATGACACATATGAAAAGGTGGAACTATGGTCAAATAATACAGAGGCATCTCTGTGGTAGACTGAGATAATACCTGTAATCACAACATCTGAAGAAATAACATTGGGTCTGGCTGGGAGTGCATAAAAACGAGCCTAACCACCACCTGACGGCCTCCCCCTCTAGGGCAACCCCTAGCTGACTGACCTCCACCCCGAGCTGGCTGGGCGGGTGGGAAGTAACTGGTGCTGAAGCCGAAGGCTGACTCCTCTACTAGGATGAACCTCCCGTAAGACAGGGACAAAACCTCTTGATATAACCCAAAAATCCACACTCGAAGCAACCTCTATCGGTCACTGGCAATGGGGACTAAAGGAAGCCCCGAGCACCGGGATACCCACTAGAAGAACCAGGCATAGATGAATCCTGAACTGATGGTGAATAAGTCGAACTCTGAGCTGGAAGGGCACTAAGAGATGAGTGACCCTGATGTGAACTATGAGAACCATGACCAGATACCCCCTCTCTAGTCAGAAAAATTCATAGCTAATAAGTGAGACCATCAACGAACCTCCTGATCCTCTCCCTATAAGTGGGAACTAACTAGATAGAATGACGGGCCAACTCGAAGAATTTCATCTCATACTATGTCACGGTCATATCTTCCAAACGCAACTGCTCGAACTACCTGCGTAGCTCCTCTCTACGGGACTGCAGTACATACTTCTCTAGGAAGAGAATGCCAACTAATACTAGGTAAAAGGCACTGCACCAATAAGCTTACGCCTCTAATAAGCCTCCCACCAAGTAAAGGTATCTCCAGAAAACTGAAAGGTAGTAAATGAGACCCCACTAGTCTCCAGAATACCCGCTATACGTAGAATCCTCTAACACTTGTCCAAAAAATCCTAGGCATCCTCGCCCTCTGCACCACTTATAGTCGGAGGCTGAAATCTACCAAACCTCTCTAATCGATGCAGCTCGTCATCAGGCATGACTGGTACCATAAAATCCTGAGCAGGTGCATCCCGCTGGGCTGGTGGTGCCTCCGTTGTCTGCACTCCCTGAACAACTTGCTCGGGTGTACGAGTGGCGGGAGTCTGAGTGCCTCCCTCGACCTAAGAAGTAGCTGCTATAGTAGAAACAACGATTTCCTGAGCAAAACTGGTGCACGCAGTCAAGATCTGAGCCAAGGTCTCTTGAAAGCCCTGAATAATAATAGGCACGGCCGGTGCGTGAACTGGTCCTTGTGGAGCATCCACAATTGGGACCTGATCATAAACTGGGGCGGCTGGTGGATCTACAAGTGCTGCCCTAGCTGTTGTGCGGGCTACACCCCTGACCCTATCACGACCTCGACCTCGACCTCTAGTGGCCCCAATTGGTGGTACTAGTGGCCGTCCGTCCTGACCGGTAACACGTGTCCTCACCATCTGTGAGAGAATAGAATAACAAAAGTTTGATACCAGAATCAACAGATTCGCACGACAAGAATTCAAGAATGTGAAGCTTTTCCTAAAGGTTCTGCAACGTCTCGAAGATAAGTACAGACGTCTCCGTACCGATCCGTAAGACTCTACTAAACCTACTCATGACTCGTGAGACCTATGTAACCTATCCCAAAACCAATCCTGTTGTGATGGCGCCTATCGTGGAACTAGGCCAGCCAACACATTCCCAAAATAGTTTAACATTTCATTAAGATTTAAATAGCAACCTTTTTCAACTGAAATTGCAATAAAGATATAAAGCCAAAAACCAAAATACGGAAATATAAGCCCAACCTCGGGTGTCACTAAGTCATGAGCAATACTACAATTGTTAAACATAACAAGACAAAAATAGTCTGAAAGTAGCCAAAGTATACTAAAAGGAAGATACAGAAGGAGAAAGGCGGGACTACGATCGCCAGACAACTACCTCGCTATCTCCGGTGATAATCCATGACTGTAATAATCAACAGCCACTGCCGTGACTTAAGATACCTAGATCTGCACACAAGGTGCAGGGGGTAACATGAGTACACCAGCTCAATAAGTACCAAGTCCAAACTATGGACTGATAGGTAGAGACGAACTAAACCTCAACAATTATAACACATTCAGATTGTACAGTAAAGTAGGCATGCTAGCAATTCAATTATTCAACTCAACAATAAAGAAAAATACCAATCCGGACAATGTGAAGTATAAAGTTTAGCAAAATCTCTACATGTCAATGCTAGAAATGTATGAAAATGCACCATGTGCGCCCACTCTCAAGTGCTCAACCACTCGGTACCGCATATGAACATCTGGCCCAGGGAAATCCATCCTGAAATATATATACAATACTGACTTCAACCGGTACCGAGGAACAAGGGTAATCCAACTCCGAGGAGAAATCCATCTCTAGGTATCAATACTTCGGATAAATCTATGTCCAAGGAAATCCATCCCTCAATAATATCATCCATGCTCACTGGGGGTGTGTAGACTCCGCAGGGTCTCCTTTCAGCCCAAGCGCTATAACAAACCAACAAAGTCATAATCAATAATCTGCTATGGCATGCAGCCCAATCCCATAACTGTCACTCATAATCAGGCTCTCGGCCTCATTCAGTTATCACTCTCCAGTCTCACACACACAAGCTCACAATACTATGAAACTAGCCCGAAATAATGATATGATATGCCATATAACAACAACCAAGACTGAGACATGATATGATATACATGAACAACACTAAGTACAATATCAATGAAACTAATCAGATGACAGCAAGAAACGACCACTCGGGTCTCAATAGTATCGGCGTGAAACCCTAACATGATAATTAGCATGTTTTACATTTCATTTCCTTAATCATATAATCACAACACATATATCAACAAGAAGAGTCTCTAAGCGGTGCCATGGAATGGACCAGGCCACAATTCACCCGGTGCACTCCCCCACATCCGTCACTTGGCATTTGCGTCCCCTCAATATTAATCATATAATACGTAGTTCAGGGTTTCGAACCCTCAGAACCAAGTTTGGAAATGTTACTTACTTAAAACCAAGCCAAATCCTACTCCGCTATGCCTTTGCCTTTGGAATCAGCCTCCAAACGTCCTGAATCTAACCAAAATCAATGCAACGCACTCAATATAGGCCAAGAAATCAGTTCCAAATGAAAAACTATCAATTCAAACAAAAATTCCGAAATTCACCCAAATCCGGCCCTTGGGCCCACGTCTCGAAATCCGACAAAAATCACAAAACTAGAAATTCCTTCCACTCACAAGTCCATATATACAAGATTTATCAAAATTCGACACCATTTGACCCCTCAAACCCTCAATCAAAACTCTCTCCAAAATCCCAAGCCCTAGCCCCTCAGTTCACCATTAATCACCACTAATTACATGGTTAAACCAAAGAAAACTACCATAATTTCGAGTATAAGGGCTCAAATTACTCACCTCAGTTAAACCCCCCTTCAATCCCTCTTCAAATTGCTTTCCGAAGCTCCAAATCCGGATGAAAAATGGTGAAGAATGACCAAAATTCACGAAGGGGACTTTTTATACATTTTGCCCCAGCACTTCCGCATCTGCGGCCAAATTCACGTACCCGAGGGACCGCACCTGCAGTCAAAATGCCGCATCTATGCATTTCACTTAAATCCCTAGCTTCCGCACCTGCGCCCCATGCCTCGCATCTGCGGGCTCGCAAATGCGGTCCAACTTCCGCTTCTACAGTCCTTTACCGCTTTTGCAGTCTATTTCTGCTTCTATGGACCTCACACTTGCGTTCCCCAATCTACAGGTGCAGAAATGACAAAAGCAGTAGCTTCAGCTGCTCAAACCAATTTCCAACCCTTCCGTTAACCATCCGAATTCATTCTGAGGCCCTCGGGACCTCAATTAAAATACCAACAAGTCATATGCCACTATTCAAACTTATTCAAACCTTCACAACACTCCAAACAACATCAAAACACCAAATCACCCTCTGATTCAAGCCTAAGAACTTCTAAACTTCCGAATTCCGCAAACGATGCCGAAACCTATAAAACTTTGTCCGAATGATTTGAAATTTTGCATGCACATTAGAAATGACACTACAGACCTACCCCAATTTCCAGAATTTTATCCCGATCCCGATATCAAAATTTCCATTTGTCACACCTCCTTTTTACCACCCCCGTAAAGAGGGGTGTATAAGGGAGTTTTTCCAACTTAAAGTGACAATCGAAATAGGATTTATTTATTTATTAAATTAGAGTCGCCACTTGGGATAATTTATGGTATCCCAAGTCACCGGTTCAAATCCTGAATCAAGGAAAGAATGACTCTGTATTACAGTCTACGAACACAGAAATCCGGGTAAGGAATTCTGTTAACTCGGGAGAAGGTGTTAGGCATTCCCGAGTTCCATAGTTCTAACACGCTCGCTTAACTGTTATAATTAGCCTATTAGCTAATTTTAATACATGTTTTAGCCTACGGTTCAATTTTAACTTTTTAACCGCTTTTTTTTAATTATTTTTTAGGAAGATTTCAACGTTATTTAAAATATGTCTTGAACCATGTCACATAAATGCACCCGCAGTCCACAACACATTTTATATAACATTGTTGAGATTTGGATTTGGGTCACATAAATGCGCACCCGAGTTTAAGAAGGTAATTTATTAAAATAATGCGCCTAAAGCGACTACGCGTTTTTAAATTTGCGAGGGCCATGGAAATTCGTTAAATGGCACGCCTCGATTTCTAAGAATTCAGATATTCAAGATCAATGACATGAGGGTCGTGCATTTTGAGATTTTGTTTGGCACGACACCCCTTGATTCCAGTTTTAAAGGGAACTAGAACTAAATTTTGCGAGGGCCATAAACTATGTTTTACCTAATATAGCACGCCTCTCTACTTTTTTTTTTAAAAAGAAAAGAAAACCTGACTAATTAATAGAGGACGATTTTGACAGAGCTTAAAGTTACTTTAAACTAAAGTCTCAAACTCGACTCATTTAACAGATCGACGGACATTACACAAGGTCCAAGCTATCCCAAAGCCTGGGCTCAAGGTGAGGCCCAATAGCCTATCAAACTTGTCAGGCTATCCGGTTGCTGATTTCTCGCAGCCTACATTAAGACTAAAGGGAGCCCAACTTTTGAAGGCGGCCCATTGTCTCAAAGTTGGGATTCAGGATCGAGTTCCCTTAATAACATAAAAAAAAATTCATTTGTATTTGGAACTAAAAGCTGACTCCACGTCAATAATTAACCAAGTAAAGCAACAAGGTAAAAGGGTGAAACATCATCAAGCCATGACGCCATTTCAAAAGAGAATCAATTCTCGAATTCAACTGCCCTAATGACACCAATTGCACAATATGCCATTTTCACTTGAAAGTCCAAACCTTGAAGATTGTAATAGGAGAATATGATTTACGATTAAAGAACTCAAAGATCCCAGGGAAATTGACATTACACCATCATGATCTTAAGTAACAGGTTTAATAACTTAAAATCCCAAGCAAAAACCTATGGGATCATAGATTCAAACAAGCTATTAACATAGGAAATCTCCATGTGATAAAGAGTTATGTATGCCTTATAAACATGCTAACAACAACTTTGATTAAGGCTCAAAGCAAAGAGAATCCAAGATCTAACTAAGCAAGCTACTAATCATGGTTGAATGCAAAAATTCAATTACTGACTTGACTAATCAGACTGTTAATCAAGCTTTCATGATGGCTCAAAATCTAACACCATGATAAAGGTTCAGTTATACAACACCAACATTTAATCATGAGACATTTAATAGAAAATTGAATCTCTTGCTAATTTCAAACCAAATTTGTCCTTTAAGGGATACTGTCACCAACCAGCAGAAAAACATGCACCATATAACTCATGATTTATAATAAGAATGAAGCTAAACTACAACAAAAGAGGTTGACACTATGCTCCAAAGCTCCAAATTTCCATATCAAACTCAAATCAGGCTTTACATTAGGTAGAATTAAAGAACATGTACCTGAATACAACAATATAGACCAGAAAACTTAGTTAGAAGCTAAGGAGAAGCAACAACAGAGATTCAACAAGAAGAAATGAACAACAGGATCAGCCCAGAAAATTCAGCAATGGAACAGTAGTCAAGCAACCCTCAAATCATCTTTTAAAATCCGAAATAAATCAACCACTTTGAAGGTTTCAAACTTCAAGGATTAAACTGCATGATTAAACCAATTTTTCACCCAAAATGCCAAAATTTTCAAGTATTTCTTAACTCAACTGTTTCTGATTTTTCAGAATTTTTTTATCTTTCCAGGTCTGCCTTGGAATACAAGGAAGAGATGCCTTTATAGGCAAGGAAGTAGGGCAGCAACTGAGTCTCAGTTTTTTGCAATTAAGCCCTTTTTGAATTCTCATTTTTTGCTTAGACACCCATAGTGTAAAGTTTAGATTTTCACACAATCCCCCACCCCAGCTTCCTAGAAGCTTCTCAATGTGTTACACCCTAGATTCCCTAAGCCAATTATCTAAACTACCCTTTTAAAAATCATGTTATTACCCTCTATATACCAGGCATGACCAGGGTCCAATTGACCCGAATTAGTGAGTCTGAGCAGACCCAAAATAATTTCCTCTTGGGCTAAACAATCTTTGTGACCCAATTAATATGAAGAGAAACTCAGAAAACTAAATGTTCAAATTCAGAAACCTAATGACTCGGAGCCATATTAAGCCCAAAACAAGCATGAAAAATTCAAACTATCCAGACTAGGACACAACTGTTAATCAAGCACACCCTAAATCTAGCATGGGGACACAGATGATAAAAATAAAATAAGAAAAAGTAAAATAAAAATGAAACCAAAACAGAAAATCAAAACAAAAATGAGAAGGAGTAGAAGAAGATGGGGAAAAAGGAACACAAAATAACAGGGGTAAAGAAAGAATATCTAGGAATTTCGGATGAATAAGAAATATGGAAGAACGCCTTGAATTCGTCAAATACCGGATTTTTCGGCCAAATATGATATTAATCGTGTGTTCTTATAAAGAACACATGACCAAAATCAAATTAGGCTCGAAATTTCCTCAGACCCGATTTGGAGTTTCTAGGGTTCGTCTTTTGATCTAAGATTCGAGGAGATTCAGGGGGATTTGAAACAAATGGAGTATGGATTTGAAATGAGGGGAGTGAGGTGGTTATAGGGTGTAATTTTGGGTGGGATTGGGGTAGGCGCCGCTACCCTAAGGCGGTGGGGAAATGGTGGCGACTCTAGGGTTCAATGGGGTCTCTGAAGGGGGGGGGGGGTTTCTGAGAGAGACGAGAGATGGGGGGGGTCTGAGAGGGGCGGGGTCATTTGGACACTTATATATCATCAAGACCCACAGTTCCCAACCGTTGGATCTAAAGTAGATCAACGGCTGGGATTCAAGCCTATCGAAACGGGGTCGTTTGGTTTAGTGGATACAGACCGGTTTTGGGCGCGGATATAGGCCTATTTTGAATAGGGTAGTGGGGAAACTCAATTAGGGCCGGGTAAAGTTAATTTGAAATAGCCCAAAATCCAGGCTTCTTTTGTTATAATACCTTTTCTCTTTTTCAAATTCAAATTAATTATTAACCTAAATTAATTATTAACCTAAATTAACCTACCACATTATATTAAATACTCAACATAATATTTACAATAATTAATTAAGTCCTAAATTAAAAGAAAAAGCTACGAAATTCAAAATTAAAGAGTTAAAATGCAACATGAACTATTTGATGTGATTTTTCATATTTTATAGAACAACTAATTTACGAATTAAATCCTAAGATACAAAATTAAATCCTAAATACAAATGCAATGTATTTTTGTATTTTCATGGATTAAATAAAATAAATATGCACATACAAATGCAAGTAATTAACAAAAATGCTACAGAAATCCACGAAATTGCAAACAATGGAAAAAATTATTTTGTTTTGAATTTATGGGAGTAATTCATATAGGACAAAAATCATGTGCTAACAGCTGCCCCTCTTTGCTCGGAAACACGAAGAGTTTTCGTGCAAAGATAAAGTGAGTGGATACGAGCGATTTTTGCCCGTTTAAGTACTTCGTGGGAAGCATTTTTGAAAGATTTGACCACACCCTGCTTCTGAGGGGTCCTACATATCCTTGGCTATAAAGGAATCAGGGAAGTGTAGTTCGAAAAGTTTCGGTAGCTGAGACTACCATGAAGCTGCGATTTCACTGTTGCTGTTGCTTCTGCTACTGCTTACTGAACTCCTTATTACACCACGATAAAATAAAAGAGGCTAGGCTAGACTAGGATCTGTGAATTACAAAAATCCTATCTATATCTTCAATCTTAATCTTGTGACTCTTGTTGCTTTGTTGACTTGTATTCTCCCGGTGAAGTCCCTTCGTTGCCGATTTGAATTGTAATTTGAGACGTTTTCCCTTTCTCCAGGTGGACGCCTGATTGCTGGACTCGAATTGTACTCTGAGATGCTTTCCCTTTCTCTAGGTGAATGCCTGACTGCTGAACTTGAATTATATTCCCGTGCTCTCCAGGTGGGCGCCTGACTGCTAAACTTGAATTGTATTCTCGTGCTCTCCAGGTGGGCGCCTGACTGCTGAACTTGAATTGTATTCCCGTGCTCTCCAGGTGGACGCCTGACTGCTGAACCTGAATTGTATTCCCGTGCTCTCCAGGTGGGCGCCTGATTGCTGAACTTGAATTGCATTCCCGTGCTCTCCAGGTGGGGGCCTGATTGCTGAACTTGAAATGTATTCTCGTGCTTTCCAGGTGGGCGCCTGATTGCTGAATTTGAGTTGCTTCTCCCTATTCTCCAAGTGGGTACCTGATTTCAACAAAAATAGACAAAACAAAGAAAACTTCCTGCCCCAGTTTGGTAGCTGGGCACATATGTGAGTGTTAAACTAAATCATATTACCAAATATTGCTAAGAATTTGAAAGCTAGATCCCGTTATCCAGGAGGGTCCTGACAGCTCCTAGTTAAACGACAATTTTAAATCTAAATTATATCTCCTAAAGGTATTACTTTCGCTACATCTTGTTATCTAAGCCGATCTTAAAACTATACCCCATTATTCAGGAGGGTCCTGACAACTCTTAATTAAATGACAATTTTAAATCTAAGTTATATATTCTGAAGGTACTACTTTCGCTACATCTTGTTATCTAAGAAAGTATTAAAGCTACATCCCATTATCTAGGAGGGTCCTGAAAATCAAAAGTCAAGTTTTCTTAAGAGTGGCTATTTTATGGCTAAATTATATTACCCTACATCAGACTTATGTTAAATTTTGTCATCCAATGGAAATTTTAAAGCTAGGTCCCATTATTCAGGAGGGTCCTGACAACTCTTAATTAAATCCTATCTTAAACATGCAAACTTTGAAACTAACTTATATTCCTTAGGGTACATTTATGCTAGATTTTGCTATTCATGATTGTTTTGAATTTTAAACTAAGTCCCATTTTCCAGGAGGGTCCTGAAAATCAAAAGTCAAACCTGTCTGGTGCTTGCTTTTTCCCCTGCGGAGTGTTTCTCCGAAACAATCGAAACTTTCTGCCCCTGTTTCAATCAAAGAAAAATCTTGTCAGTTTAAAATGTGGTGATTAGTTTGTGGCATTCTTGCTGAAAGTGGCCTCCCCATTGTCGTGCTTTATTTTGACTGACTTCCCTTGAACTGGCCAAGAACCGCTTAACTTCCCGGCTGACTTTCAAACCCCCATGACTTTGGATGACCCGAGTGTTCTATACCCAAATCGTTGTTTCACACCTCTGACCCCTTTAACTGAACCTCTACATCTCCCATGAAATTACTAAATCATTCCACCGATGGAACTTTTGCTGGCACTTTATCCCACTTTACATCATGCTATCTTTGGTATGTTCTGGCCACACTGTGCTTTGCAATTTTTGAAGTTGGTAGTGAGCTTTGAAATCCTTTATTGTTTGCTTAACCAAGACTAACATTGAAACATCTTAGAGAAATGAAACCCAAAAAAAACTGAAATGCAACGACCCTGAGAGTTAAGGATAAAGAAAATCCAAAACTGGATGACTTGCTAAAAAGGAAGAAAGGAAAGAGACTTATCTGAGCGGAACAGCTGGTACCACTGATCATGACATGCGTTTCGGATTAATCGGCCCAATTTGTCCAACCACTCAACTTTCAGTTGCCATACTTTGTTGCCCCCGAGTTTCCATAACCTGACTTCTTCGCCAAAACCTTGACCTTATTCGGCCTGCGGTGCCCTGAAGGGTTTTCACCAACAAGCCTCTCTCATTTGTTCATCTCTCAATTCACTTTCGCCTTACGGTTCCCGTGAGGGTTTTCACCAATAAGACACTCTCATTTTTGATTTCTCTCAGCTCCCGTTGCCTTATGGTGCCCGTGAGGGTTTTCATCAATAAGACTCTCTCATTTTCAACATTTTTTTGCTTGGACTAGTGTGTTACCCCTGATATGCATCACCTCTCCTTGCTTGGCTTGACATTTCTCGAAGACTGATCGGAAGGTCTTTCTTTGGACCGTAATGTGGGCTTTTGGATGTGGTTAGAAAGAAAGGGTATCAAAGGCTCAAAACAATTCAAGTGGGTTTAAAATTACGACTTTTAGAATCAGATTTCTTGCAACAACCACAACTTCTGCCCCAGTTTCTTTGCTTGGGGACTTTTGGGATTTTATTTTGATGGGACCGAACCGTGAGACTGCCTATGTATCCTAAAAAGGAATCAGGTCAAACGTAGTTTATGTCGTAGAAATTGCTTTGTTGTTGTGATTTTTCTTTTCTGTTCTTCCTCTTTCTCTTCTTTCTTTTCTTTCTTCTTTTTTCTCTTTTTGTTGTTTTATTGTCTTGTTTTTTTCTTTTTTTTTTCATTTCTTTCTCTTTTTCTTCTTTTTTTTCTCTTCTTTTTCTTCTTCTCTCTCTTTTCATTCTTTTCTTTTCTCTTTTTCCTTTACTCATCTTTCACACTTGCACTTCTGATCTTTTCTACTGATTCCAAAAGAGGGGTATGAAAGGAAATAAATAAGGCTCAAGGGGATAACAAAGGATAAAGTATTTAGATAGCAGAACAAAATGCCCTCGTCATTCCAATCTTCAAAACATGCCAAGTACAAACAAATACAATTTAAACAAAGAAATCATACATAATATCTCTTGACCGCATCGGAATTGATGGATATTTCTACACATTTGCCTTCTATATCTGTTAAATACAAAGCACCATTGGACAACACTCTTGTTACGATGAACGGCCCCTGCCAGTTTGGGGCAAACTTGCCTTTTGCTTCAACCTGATGAGGATGAATGCGTTTCAATACTAACTGACCCACTTCAAACTTCCGTGGACGCACCTTCTTATTATATGCTCTTGCCATTCTCTATTGATACAACTGGCCATGACACACTGCTGCTAATCTTTTCTCATCAATCAAACTCAATTATTCCAGGCGGGTTTTAACCCATTCATCATTGTTAATTTCGGCTTCTGCGACAATCCGAAAGGTTGGGATTTTGATTTCCGCGGGTATCACTGCTTCCGTTCCATATACCAACAAATAAGGAGTTGCCCCTACTGAAGTACGAACAGTAGTACAATAACCCAACAATGCAAAAGGCAGCTTCTCATGCCATTGCCTGGAACCTTCCACCATTTTCCGAAGTATCTTCTTTATGTTCTTGTTGGCTGCCTCAACTACTCCATTTGCCTTGGGGCGATATAGGGTGGAATTGCGATGCGTATTAAACTGTTGACACACCTCTTTCATCAAATGACTGTTGAGATTAGCACCGTTATCTGTGATGATCACCTTTGGGATCCCGAACCGACAAATGATATTTGAGTGCACAAAATTGACCACTACTTTCTTGGTCACAGACTTGAAAGTTTTAGCTTCAACCCACTTGGTGAAATAATCAATGGCCACCAGAATAAACCTGTGCCCATTGGACGCTGCTGGCTCGATTGGTCCAGTGACATCTATGCCCCAAGCAACAAAGGGCCATGGTGCAGACATTATATGTAATTAAGATGGTGGAGAATGAATCAAATCTCCATGCACTTGGCACTGATGACACTTGCACATGAAACTGATACAATCTCGCTCCATAGTAAGCCAATAATAACCTGCTCGGAGAATATTCTTTGCCAGCACGTACCCACTCATATGCGGTCCACAAACTCCAGAATGTACCTCGGTCATGATAGCCATGGCCTGTCTAGCATCTATGCATCTCAACAGTCCAAGATCCGAAGTCCTTTTGTACAAAACCTCTCCACTGAAGAAAAATCCGCTTGCCAACCGCCGAATTGTTCTCTTTTGATCACCTGTGTCTTGTACTGGATACACCCCCATCCTGGTATATTACTTGATATCATGAAACCAAGGCTCACCATCAAGTTCTTCTTCCACCACATTACAGTAAGCATACTGATCATGGACCTGAATATACAACGGGTTAACATAGGCCTTATCTGGTGGTGTAACATTGATGCCAAGGTAGCTAAAGCATCAGCAACCTCATTATGGATCCTTGGAATATGCCTAAACTCTACTGACCGAAACCATTGACAAAGATCATGTAAACATTACCGATATGTTATAAGTTTTAAATCCCGTGTTTCCCATTCCCCTTGGATCTGGTGTACGAGAAGGTCCGAATCTCCCAAGACCAAGACTTCCTGGACACCCATGTCTACAGCCAACCTCAAACCCAAAATGCATGCCTCATACTTAGCCATGTTGTTAGTACAATAGAAATAAAGTTGAGCTGTAATAGGGTAGTGATGCCCCGTTTCAGAAATAACTACGGCTCCTATCCCAACGCCCTTCATGTTAGCCGCTCCGTCAAAGAAAGGTTTCCACCCCGGCTCTCCAACTGGTCCCAACTCATCAATATACATTACCTCTTCATCAAGGAAGTATGTCTTCAAAGTCTCATATTCTTCATCCACTGGGTTCTCAGCCAAATGATCGGCCAATGCCTGGGCTTTCATCGCGGTCATAGTCACATAGACAATGTCAAATTCTGTGAGCAAGATTTGCCACTTTGCGAGCCTCCCTATGGGCATAGGCTTCTGAAAGATATACTTTAACGGATCCAAGCGAGAGATGAGGTAAGTAGTGTAAGATGACAAATAATGTTTCAACTTTTGTGCTACCCAAGTTAGGGGACAACATGTCCTCTCAAGGTGAGTGTACTTAACCTCATAAGATGTGAACTTCTTGTTGAGATAATAGATAGCCTGCTCCTTCCTGCCGGTAATATCATGCTGACCCAACACACAACCAAATGAATTGTCCAGGACCGTCAAATACAAAATCAAAGGTCTCCCCGGTTCTGGTAGTACCAACACGGGCGGGTTTGACAAATACCCTTTTATCTTATCAAATGCTTGTTGACACTCGTCTGTCTATTTGACCGCGACATCTTTCTTTAACAGCTTGAAGATAGGCTCACAGGTTGTCGTAAGCTGAGCAATGAACCTGCTGATGTAGTTCAATCTCCCTAATAGACTCATCGCTTCAGTCTTGTTCCTTGGAGGTGGCTTTGATCTTTGATGGATCTAATTCAATACCTAGATGACTGACTATGAATCCCAACAATATTTCCGGATAGCATACCAAATGCGCATTTTGCAGGATTAAGCTTAAGATTGTACCTGTGAAGCCTTTGGAAGAATTTTCTCAAATCTCTGACATGATCAGACTGCTTTCTAAACTTTATGATTACATCATCCACATAAGCCTCGATCTCCTTGTGTATCATATCGTGGAATATGGTTGTCATTGTCCTCATGTAAGTTGCCCCAGTATTTTTCAAACCGAAAGGCATGACCCTGTAGCAGTTGTTCCCATGGCATGATGAATGCCATCTTCTCTGCATCTTCCTCATCCATTAGGATCTGATGGTAGCCCGCATAGCAATCCACAAAAGACCCAATCTCGTGTTTGGCTCAA
Source organism: Nicotiana tabacum (assembly GCF_000715075.1). Taxonomy (NCBI): domain Eukaryota; kingdom Viridiplantae; phylum Streptophyta; class Magnoliopsida; order Solanales; family Solanaceae; genus Nicotiana; species Nicotiana tabacum. The sequence goes on from NC_134097.1 coordinate 61,978,771, forward strand.
TTGTCAATCAGAATGTGGATATTTGGCAGTGGAAAGTTTTCTTTGGGACTCGCCTTGTTGAGATCACGGTAATCAACGCACACCCTGGTCCTGCCATCATTCTTTGGCATGGGTACTACATTGGCTAACCAAGTGGGATACCGAGTGACCTGAATAACTTTTGCATCAAACTGCTTGGTGACCTCTTCTTTGATCTTTACATTCATATCAGTTTTAAATTTCCTCAACTTCTGCTTGACAGGAGGGAATGCCGGGTCAATGGGCAATTTGTGAACTACCAAGTCAGTGCTTAAACCCGGCATATCGTCATATGACCATGTAAAAACGTCTTTGTACTCAAACAATGCTTTAATTATCTCCTCCCTGAGTTGAGGTTCAAGATGGACACTTATCTTAGTTTCTCTGATATTATCTGGGTCCCCTAAATTGATTGCTTCTGTATCACTCAGGTTAGGCTTGGGTTTTTCTTCAAAATGGCTTAATTCTTTACTAATCTCTTCAAAGGCCTCATCCTCATCATATTCCGATTCATCATCACACTCTATTTCTTGAATTACTATTTCAGAATTAGATTGGCTTTTAAGACTGGGCCGAAGATTCCTCATGCATGTCATGTTATTGAAACCAGCATAAAAAGAACTGTACAAGGAAGAAAAGAAAACAAAAACAAAACTGTCAGGAATGAAGAAAAAGGGAAATTGCATTTCATTAAAATTAAAAGATAACAAGGTTTATACATCCAAACGGACGGAACATAGAATTGTCGACGCCCCCTTTTTCTCTAACCGTGGGGTCAGAAATTGGGTATACGACATTGGGAAGGACAACTCTATTCCCTTTCGAGAATTGGGTTTAGCAGTTGAAGAGTCGCCACCAAATGATTATAGTGCATTAGGACACTTTTTAGAAGAGTTTGAGTTGGAAAGCCAGAGTTCGGGTAAGGGCTAGAAATTATCTCGAGGGGAAGGTGTTAGGCACCCCTCAAGATCCACTAGTGTGGTTCCCGATCATGTTACAATTGTGACTTTACAAGTAAACAATCAAGGCTTAAATAAGGACTCGCATATAACATTGCAATTAGGTTGAAAACTTTTGAAGGTAAGTAGAAAGGGCAAACATTTATGAAAAAAAAAGATTTGAATAGTTTTACAAGAAGAGACGAAAGCACATAAAAGGGGGGAGGGGTCCTAGGTTTATAATTAATATGGATCACTTCAATGCAATATCAAACAATCACTCCTCAGAAGAGGGGTCACACGTGATATTAGCGCACCGGTCATCATATCCATATTCTACCCTTCCCACCCCGTTAAGATATTAAAGCGCGGAGAGTTTTGTTACTTATTGCATGCTAGTACCCGTCCCAATCCTATTAGTCCCGGAGGCATTTAGGACTACTAATCCTAAAGGGAAAGGGATTTAGGGCCTTTTGAGAGTTTCAAAGGACAAAATACTAAGGCGTCAATCAAAATACATAATACAAGTGAAAGTGAGGCAGATAAGCAAGTGAGGCTCAAGTAAACCTCCTTAAATCAAATAAGCCATAGCGTTTAGCATGTCTCGCATGTACTGGTTTGGTCTTTAAAATTAAAGCGATAAACGGACTGGTTTAACTCATATTTTTAGACAGGAAGTCCACATTATGGCTCACTCGAATGCAGTTGTCAAAGTCTGAGCCACTTTAATTAGTCAACTTTACCTTAAATGTGGGACAAAACTACTGATTGTAAAGGAGTTGCAGAATAAGATAGGTTTCAGAAAAGATTGCAGACTTAATACAAAGAAAATGGTTTAAAACGAGTTTCAGAAAACATACTTGTTTAAGAAAAAGAATTACCGAGTTGTAACAAAAGAACTGAATTGCAGACTAATTCAAAAGGTTTATCAGATAAGTATAAAGAAGTGAATTCAGATTGATTTGAAAAGAAAAAAGTTTGTCAAATTATCAGGAAAGCAGTAAGTTTCAGAAAATATGCACTGATTTGAGAATATTTATCAAGAAGGAAAAAGATGCACTGGTTTGGTTGCAAGAAAAGTTTTAAGGGTTCAGAAAACATGCAGAAAGTCGCTTGTTTTAGCAAGAAGGGGCAGTACTATTTTAGACGAGTGAAACAATTTCGATTTGAAGTTCCTATAGGCATGATCTCTACAAGTTACTGATTTTAATACCTTTCAAACGTTAACAACCTTACAAACATGATATCTATATGCTGGCTTATCGTTAAACCTAACGGTTTGCCTAATATCATTATAAATGCAGAAATGCAAATCCCAATAGGCGTGGTATCTATATGCATAGTTGCAGAAATTAGAAAGTTAGATCCTATAAGCATGGTTTCTACTTGTGAGATTGCATAGATCAAAAATCAAATCCTATAGGCATGATCTCTACCCTTTGTGCATAAAGTAACCCCCTCCCTTTTCACTAAATCCCCATGAGTTTATACAAATTATTACAGGCCAATAAAAACAAGACCGAAATTAAAAGTACATCAGAAATCGTCAGCTACATCAGAGCAGCCTAATTCAGACTTAGTGTCTAACAATATGAAATTGAACCATTTCCAAAATCAAGATTTCCAAATCCCTCTCTTATCTGGGGTGTTTCAGAGATCCAAGGAGTTTCAGGAACTCCAGGCAGTGCTTACACCCCAAATATATTGCAGATTTAGATTATAGTGCAGTGTGGAAATGCCAGCTCTCAGATGTCCAAGTTCAGAGGGAACTCAAGGTCCCAAAGCAAGGCTCAAGAGAGAGGGGCAGAACTTAAGATTCTAGGAATAAGTGTAAGTGCACAAAGGGGAAAGGGAATCAAAGAGAGACAGGGCAAGCTAGTGGTCATGCCCAGCAATTGGGATGCCGGCACACCCCTGACCAGCCTGCTAGTCAAGCATTGAGAGTTAGGATCCATTGTGGATAAAGCCAAGGCCTGGACAATAATTAGGATACTGTTAGGCCAAGAACTTAACTCAGCACATAGAAGGGGATAGGAGTAGAGGATTCATAACATAAATAGAAGCAAGGAAGGAAAATATTTAACACAAATTACTGAACATAGGCAGTAGAGTAAACAACAGTCTAAAGCACATAAGGGTGAGGTAGAAAATTAAATAAAGGACGTACTAGTTTCAAAGAAAATAAGTAAGCAAAAGTAGCCTTGAGAGAACCAAGTTGTAAACAGCAGTTCCGAAAGATCTCAAGCAAAGCCGAATTTAAAACAGTATTGCAAGAAAGTGTTTTTATTCGTGTGTATTTCAGTGTGTGTTTGTGTGTTAAAAATGCGGAAGGGTAGTCCCTTTTATAGTGCAGAGAAGTAAGAAAGGTAAGAAAATAGTTTACCATCAATCACATAGAATTTCCCTTCAGTTAAGGGATTTGATCTCAAACGGGTAGAAGATAATTAAGGAAAGAATTTTGATTAAAGCCTTTTCAAAGTAGCACAAAAGGGGTAAATACATAAAGGCTATTTAAGGACAGGGTCTTGACAGTACATAGCTGTAACATTTAAGGAAAGAAAATCAATTAATAGCCAAGAAATCAGAATTACAAGCTCAATTCGAATGAACCAAGGCAAGAAAAGGTAAAGGAGGTTCAATCAAAGAAAATCGGTGACAATCAATCAAACCCCATTAGAGGATTTCAGAATCAATCAATGAGTTAGTAAAAACCTTTGAAAGCAGAGTTCTCATATATAAAGCACACAAATATGTGAATCAAGAAGAGGCTGTCAAATTATTTAGAAGAGGGTTTAATTGAAGAGAAGTCCAGAATCATAAGTAACGAGATACAGGTTCAATTTGCAGACTCATAGCGAGTCTGAGATTTCAGGGTCCCAAAGTGGAGCCTCAACTCGAACACAAAAAATCAAAATCGTCAAAGGAAACCCCCGAATCCTAGGGTTTCAAAATTGAATCCGACATGAAAGTGAGAAAGCAAGTTATTGAAATAGGGATGATAGCAGGTTTGAAATGCAAAGCAAGAAAGCCGATTTAAGAGCATAAAAGAACATGTTTTAGAAAAGTCGGGGCTTAAGCAAGTTCAGAAGAGAAGAAAGGATACGAACTTAAACAAAAGTAGATGAAACCTGCTTAGCAAGAACACAAACAGAGTTTAGTAAAGCAAAAATCAAAGAACTCAACGTTAATCATATATAGTAAAAGAGTAAGGAAAACATAACACGGATTAACATGTGAGTACTAGAGTAACATGTATAGTAGAAAAAGAAAGTGGAAGAACAGTACATGCGTAGTAAAAGAGGTCATACGAGCCTAACACAAACAAACACACGTAAAGAAAGAACAGAAAGAATCAGAAAGATGCTTTTTGAAAAACCTTTCAGGAACCCTAAATCGAAGGTAAACGATTTTAAAAAGAAAATCTGGGGAAAACCTTTTAAAATGTCAAATAAAGCATAGATACAGCATAGATCTAAGCAAACAAACAGAGAAAGAACCTCGAATAGCTTAGGGTTTCGGAGAAACCCTAGAAATGAGAAAGGCTTGGAAACAGGTCCGATCTTGAGTCGGAAAGGTCAAGAATCAGTCTTCTGAGTCTTGAATATGCCAGAGCATGCCCGGAGATGGCCGAAATCTTCGAATCGGTGAAGGTATGAGTGAAGAACTTCGAGGTCTGGCCTCGAACCTTCGAGCATCAGGCATGCAAGAGCCGGAGGAGGTGAATATAGGCTGTTCATGGCCTGAGAAGCCATGGACTCCGGTGAGAACATGGTGGAACAAGGTAGGAGGAGGCTAGGGTTCCGACGAACCTTGAGAGAGTATGAGAGCGTTTGGGATTCAAAGGCAGCGAGTCAGGTGGAAAATGAAGGAATTAGGGTAGGTCGTTTGGTTTAATTATGGAAGGGTGGGTTATGGCCGTTGATCTTGAATGATCAATGGTCCAGATTTGGAAGGGTAGGTGGGAATCAGGTAGGGTCATTTAGATTGGGTTATGGGTTGGGTCAGGTTAAAAAGTGGTCCAGTCCGGTTGGGGTTGGGATTGGGTCAAATGGTGGTTAAAATTGAAATATAAAAGGGGCTGTAATTGAAATAAATGAGGCTAAATGTTAAACGACCATTTCTTCCCTTTTTATTTTATATAAAATAATTAAAAAGATTTTTAAACAGATTAAAAGCATTGAACTAATTAATAAGGTATAAGTATTAATTTAAAAATACTGGAAATAATCTAATAATAATGAAATGTTGTTAATTGTAAAATAGGCTATAATTGCAATTACATGCAATTTAGCTTCTAAATATCAAATAAATTTGTAAAAATATGCATAAAATCACCTTAATTATATTTTGGTGTAAATATGAGAAATAAATAAATTATTCACCAAAATGATAATTTTGGGAATAATTATTGAATTTTGCACTGCTAAAATAGACAATAAATTGGTTTTGAAAGTCTTTAGAAATTTGGGAAAAATACCAAAACACTTGGGCATGCTTATGTATGCACATATATGTTATTTTGAAATTATTTTGAGTGTAAAAAATACTTAGGGAAAAATTGGGTATCAACAAGAATCTGAATTACAACCCTGGAATAATCCAGATAAACTGAAAGAAAATCAAAGCAAACTACCAAAACTCTTTCCTAGTGGGGAGAGGAGTAGCTTCCCAATTGTTAATCTTTGCACTGGGCCCAACAAATTTCCCATCCGCCTTGCTAGAACCCTCTCCAGCTTCCACCATGTTCACATCGGCGAATATCCTCTCGAACCTTTCAATCAAATCTCCATCCATATCAACCACTGAACTGGGAACCGTCGTTACTGGGTGCTTTCTGGTACCAGGCCTGACAAATGATCTGGAAATACGCGGGACCGGCTTTGGAAGGGCCCATGCCCTCTGTTTCATTTTTCTGGCTCTTCTCACGACTGCGACTGTGGGCTTGAATCCCAAACCAAATGTATCCAAGTTTTTAGGAAGAGAAACCGGATGTACGATACCTTGCAGAGATGCACCCAAACCCTTCCCCGGTATAAAACCATTTTTCAATATTTCAACGGCTACCATGACTGATGCAGCAACTACCCTTGGAGTTGGTACGCACCTCCTTTTTGGAATTTTCTCTACCGATACCGTGTCAAAAACCTGATATATTCATGGCCCCTTGTCGTCTTCAAACTCTATGAGCGGAACAACGGCATCGCTGGGAACACACAGATTATCTTCGCTGTGCACAACAATTTCCTGTCTATCCCATTCAAACTTGACCATTTGATGCAGAGTAGACGGGACTACTTTGGCAGCATGAATCCAGGGTCGACCCAACAACAGATTGTAAGAAATAGCCACATCGAGCACCTGGAACTCCATGGTAAATTCAACTGGCCCTATTGTAAGCTCAAGTACTATGTTCCCGACTAAATCTTTCCCTCCACCGTTGAATCCCCGAACGCAGATACTGTTCTTGTGAATTCTTTCATCATCCACCTTCAACTTGTTCAGAGTGGAAAGAGGGCAAATGTTTGCACTAGAACCATTGTCGACCAGTACCCGAGTAACCACGGAATCTTCGCATTTCACTGTAAGATAGAGGGCTCTATTGTGCTCAGTACCCTCCACGGGCAACTCATCATCAGAAAAAGTGACTCTGTTTACCTCAAATATCTTGTTAGCTATCATTTCCAAGTGGTTTACTGAGATTTTTGTCAGGAACGTGGGCCTCATTTAGGATCTTCATCAAAGCCCGACGGTGCTCGTCTGAATGGATCAATAATGACAATAGTGAAATCAGAGCCGGTGTCTTCCTCAACTGCTCCACAATGGAATAGTCCTGCACTTTCATCTTTCTCAAGAATTCCTCTGCTTCTTCCTCGGTCATAGCTTTCTTCACTAGCACCGAGTTATCTTTGGAGATCTTAGCCTTTCTCAACTCTTCGGGGGCAAAGCATCTCCCCGATCGAGTCAAACCATGGGTCTCACAAACTTCTTCTTTAACCTCTTTCCCCTTGTAAGTCACTATCACTCGTTCATAATTCCACGGGACCGCCTTGCTGTTGACTATCGGTAATTGAGTTACCGGCTTGATAATGACAGGGTCTATGCGGGCATCCTCCACTATTACAACAGGCTTGTTCGTCACTCCTGGGACAACCACTTTCGCCCTTTCATGTTTCCCTGCAACGTCACTTGAGGACCCCTTCTTGACTACCACAGATGGTTCATTATTTACCCCGTTCAACTTGATCACAGACTTCTCACTTGTTGACTTTTCAAATGGCCTGGCTTCACTGGACCGAATCATCATGACAGTTTGTGAAGGCTTCTTAGGCTCCCCTCCCTTATGCACTATTTTAATCATATTGTCTCATGATGGGCCGACAATGGGTTCTGGTTGATATTAGGTGCCTCCGGAGCTTGGACCTCAATCCGATTAGTATCAATGAGCTCTTGAATAGTTGTTTTCAATTACCAGCATTTCTTTGTGTCATGCCCCAGAGCACCGGAACAATATTCGCAACTCACAGAGTGATCAAGATTCCTCGGGGAAGGATTTGGCAGTTTTGGCTCGATCGGACTCAACATACCCAATTGTCGCAACCTGTGGAACAAACTGGTATAGGATTCTCCCAATGGAGTGAAGGTTTTCTTCTTCTGCAACCTCTCGTTATTGAATGCTTGATTGGGCCGGAAACCTGCTCCAGGAGGGTTTCGGTAAGCTCTTGGGGGTGGATAAGCATTTTGTGGAGCTGGGTAGGTATTTTGTGGGACTAGCGCACACCATTGTGCGTGGGCCGGAGGTTGAATGTATGTTTGGGCACGGTGGACAGAAAAATGGGGGTCCGGTGGTGGGTAGTAATGTTGGGGCGGATTATACGGGGTATGGGGGTAGGTTTGGTGGTGGGGACGAGGTTGATGATAGTGGTGAGGTGAACCCCTAGGCCTGAACCAAGCTCCTGAATCAATCGTTGCTACATCCTCTTTCTTCTTCTTTCCAATTACTCCCCCAGCTCCACTTTGAATGGCCTGGGTGGTTGCCTTGATCACCGAATAGCTCATGATTTTGTTTGTCTTGAGCCCTTCTTCTACCATACCGCCCATCTTTACCACTTCATTGAAGGACTTGCCTATAGCTGATACCAGATGACCGTAATAAGTAGGTTCTAAGGCCTGCAGAAAATAATCCACCATTTCACTTTCTTTCATTGGAGGGTCAACCCTTGCTGCCTGTTCTCTCCACCTAAAACCATACTCCCTGAAACTCTCATTGTGCTTTTTCTCAAGTTTCATCAAAGATAGACGATCCGGAATAATCTCGAGATTATACTAGAAGTGACAAGCAAATGCCTGGGCTAGATCATCCCATATGTACCATCTTGCGTGATCCTGCCGAGTGTACCACTCCAGTGCCAAACCACTCAGACTTTGACTGACATATGCCATTAGCAACTCGTCTTTCCCGCTAGATCCCCTCATTTTGCTATATAAACCTCTCAAATGCGCCACTGGATCGCCATGCCCATCATACAAATCAAACTTGGGCATCTTAAACCCTACCGACAGTTGCACATTAGGAAATAGACATAGATCTTTGTAAGCCACACTTACTTGACCTCCCAACCCCCGCATGTATCTGAATGACTGTTCCATGCTTTTAACTTTCCTGAACATCTCCTCCTGTTCGGGATTTTTAGATGGTTTTTTCGGTTTCCGCAGGGAGGTCAAAATTGAGGAGTGTAGGAATGGGGTTCTAAAACCTTGAAAGTGGGCTCCAGGATGTAATACTGGTTGTCGTGAGTCTGGAACAGAGGCTCACTGGGTTATCGGTGCAAGGCAATAGGTGGGGGTGCCACAAAAATAAGAGTGACTGGTGGAGGAGGGTACGTGATTTGTTTGGGTGGTGGAGCTTGGGATTATAGGAAGTGGTTCCGTGGCATTTTTGGTAGAAGGGAAAGGCTGGAGATGAGTTCACAGTGGGAGGTTACTGGGGCTGAGCCAATGGCGGGATAAAAGCAGGGTTGGCGGGTTAAACTGGCGGTGGGTGCCCTTTTGCCCATGCTTGGTACATTTCAGCCATCTGCTGCTTCAACTTATACAACTCATCTCTCAGATTAACCTCCGACTCTTCCACCTCTTTTGACGGATCGACAATACTTGCCTCAAGTTCCTGGTTGGCCATGTTCAGCTTGTTTTTGGACTGGGTGTTATAGGAGTCAGTTTCCAGAATGCCAATCAAACTAACCACCTACATGAACTGGATTTCATCAATAGCAAACTTGTTAGCGATTAGGGTTTTAACAGATAGGCAACCGCACATTTGAGGAGTGAATGCACCTAAGCAGTTAGCCGTTTTTATTAGTCATTTAATCGGTAGCTTGTGTCATCCCGACTTTTCCCTATGTCTCTTTGCAACATCCCTTTTCTCTCTTCTCTTTTTTTCTTTTTCATTCTTGCATTTCCCTGCTTGATCTCTCTTTGTTTTTATTCTCTCATGTCTCTTTATTGCTTTGCCATTGTCTCCCTCTCACTGTTTCTTATTCTATCTTTTTTCTTTTCTCTCTTATTTTTCCTCTATCTTTTTCCTTTTTTTCTCTCTTTTTTCTTTTGGTTATGGTCGAATCCTATGGAGATTGCCTACGTATCATGACCTCGCATGAATCAGACCGAGCGTAGTTCTTGAAGATAAGTGCAAAAATAATAGAACATTTTTTGGAATTTTTAAATTTTCATAAAAAGCAAATGCTTTGATTACAACGACTCAAAAACTAATAGACTCAAAAAGAAATTAATAGACTCTGATGAAAAGACAAAAATACAGACACAAAAACAAACCATCATACTCCATACAAACTCGAAAACAAGCTGACAGACTCCGACAGAAAGAAAATACAGACTCAAGTAAAAATCACGAATACAACAGTGCGTCAACTGCTCCTGGGGCCCGCGGGACATCATTCGGTCTCGCCACGGGCCGACGTGCTAAATCCCCTTAGAGGTGGTAGAGATCTTCCATTATCTGGCGGACAAAAGGTCATCACTGTGGCAAAGAACATGTATCTAGTCATATCCTCACAACCGCTACACTTCATCGCGATGTAGTCAGCGATCCTTCTGACTCTCTCTCTTATGACACCCTTTTCTTGCAACAAACGCCCAATCTGCTGGGCCCTGGCTTCCAAAGTTTGTTCGGCTACATGATTCTGTTCTTGAAGTTGTTGCAAATCTCTTTCTAACTATGCCATTGCTGCATAACAATGTTACCTTTCTGCCTTAAAGTCTTTTGCCTACTTGATCATTTTGTTCTCAAAGATGGTGACCCTTTTCTTAAACCCCACAACCTCATTGTCATATTTCTCTTTTAATTCCTTAACCAAGCGCTCTCGTTCCTCTGCATTTTTAGCTAGCTTTGTTCAAGCCCTTGCTAATTCGCCCTCTGCCTTGTTCAAATCGAAGACATACTCACTCACCTTCTGCCTAAGGTTCTTTATAAGCTTTTCATCTTTTGCACTTCTGTCGGGATTTTCAGCTGCTATTTTCATTTCCCAAATATGGGCTCGAAGGGCCTCATTTTCTTTGGCTAGCCTTTTCTTTTAACCCTCATCCGCCACGACTTGCAAACCATTCTCGAATTGGAGATCCCTGACTTGCTTTTCCAGTTTTCCTATTGTGGCCCTGTACTCATTCTCCTTGGCCAACCAAACCCACTGTTCTTGCGACGCCTCAACGAATTCCTGAATGTGAGGCTTCTTGGCAGGTCTTTCAGGTTCAGCCCTTATGGCGTTCTTCTTTCTATACCAGTCAAGATAGGCTGGTGAGACCTCGCCTCTAGATAGGTCACACACTCGAGTGTTCGCTGTCAAATACTGGCACTCGTTCCAAATAGAACGAAATGTTTCTTCATGAAATTGGCCATCGGAGCTAACCTCGACCGCATAAACACTAAGATCTTCATCTGGGTGCATCACCTGACACCTTCCCAACTATCTCATCACCCGGTATGGAGCATAAGGTTGAATGCCTCGAAGACCTATTAGGAGGAAGTAAGGATCAGTGGCGGGCATATATACAATTTCTTCAACAGAAAGCCAACCCAGTGTCCATTCTATTTGCCCCGCAGTGATGGAGCGAAGGCGGGATACCCAATCTCCAAACCCCTCTAGTAACTTGAACCCTGAAATCCTTGTGTCGAACTCTTCAATGTAACTTTTCTCTGCGGAACCATAACTCATATATTGAGGGCGGTGACACAGGTGTTCGATCATCCACATTTGTAATAGCAAATTGCATCCCTCAAAGAAATCTGCCCCAGCTTTACAGGCTGTGAGAGCTCGGTATATCTCAGCTACTATCATAGGGGCAAAGGTGCTCTTGGCATTTGTAATCAAAACTTTGACAGCTCCAGCCACCCGTAGATCGATATTCTCATCTTTCCGGGGAAACACTACGAGGCCTAAGAAAGCTACCATGAAAACGAAACACCTATGCTCATCCCATTTTGCTCGGTTACCTTTGCTACAAACCCCGCTTTCCGGGTTGTTGAATCCTCCTACATGCCCGTACCTTTGGTATATAAAACGTAAAGTGGAAAAACCATCTTCCAATTCGGAGTACGGGAGTCCCTTGCTTACTTTTAAGAAATCTATGAATTTGTGAGAGTTAACGGCTGTTGGAGCGATCAGATACTTATTCCTTAGACCTTCAGTACTTCCTATATAACATGCTATCTCTTCCAAGGTGGGTGTGAGTTCAAAATTCGAAAACTGCAAGACGTTGTGAGCTGGGTCCCAAAACGTAACCAACGCCTTTATGATGTCTCCTCTAGGCCTGATCTTCAACAACCTGGTGAGACCTCCCAAGTGTAGATTGACCTTATCTTGCTCTGATTTACCCAGATCTTCCCACCACATATGCAGCTCCAAAGGGATCTTGTTCATGACTGTTATTGGAAAACTTTGACTCGTGCTCATTCTGCATATTTATTAGGGTGATTAAGCAAAATCAAGACTCATTTGACTAAAAAACAAAGTTAACACTGTTTTTCTCTCTCTTTTTTTTAAAATTTTATTTCAAAATAAAACTCGGCTTTGCAAATACGGCCTTTCAGCACTTCCGGTGAGAAGATTTTAAGGTTGTGCTTGCTAACCGGCCAAAATCCCAAAAAAGAGACCAAAGGTGGCTGTTCTTGCAAAAGCAGCCTTCCGACGCCCTTTTGGGGACATTCGACTATTTTTGACAAGAATGGCTTCACCTTACTTATTTCCAACAAAGTAATAAAATTTTGGTGCCTTTTGAGCTTCGGGCAATTTTGACAAAACAAAAACCAACTTTTTCTATTTTTTTTTTCAAAACAAAACAAAATTTCTCTCTTTTGTTTTTCAAAATTTCTGCAGAGTTTCAGCATATTTTGGGACATCAGTTTTTCAAAAACAAGCAATTATCTCTCTTAGCCCTTACATTGACTTTCCTTCGCTCAACCTTTTCCCTATTAGCCGGTCAACATGCTAATTCGAAGCAAATAAATGCACAAGTAGCAAGTAGGATGCATCAGGATGGTCTTTTCATTTCGGGTACACCTGTCCTAGACAGACCCAACCCCTGTGTTGAGTCTCCAAAGTCAAATGCACATGATGCAGATAAACGTCCCTACTAGGGATCCGATATGAGGCTGAGTTATTATAGGTTTAAAACCTGGGTGTATTGTTCTAGACCTGGCTTACCCGAGCAGACAACTCAAGCCGAGGGGGCTGCGTACCGGTAACCAAAAGATCATCCGTCTTTGCAACTTGTCCGAACCTCGTTCTATTAAGGATATGACACTAACAGAAAGAAGTCACGACCAGCGTGCACTCCTCGGAAGAGAGAAGAGAGGGGTTTCGTAGCAGTTTATATACAGTTCAGATAATATCAAAGCGGTAAAAGCAACATTTAGCACATTAGGCCCAAACATGTAATAAAATCAGATTACAAGTAAAGACAAATATAACAATCATCTAAGCTCGAATTCTGAACCCTGAACCGGAGATTCTGGGTTCAATTCCCAGCAGAGTCGCCAGAGCTATCACACCTCCTTTTTACCACCCCCGTAAAGAGGGGTGTCTAAGGGAGTTTTTTCTAACTTAAAGTGACAATCAAAACAAGATTTATTTATTTATTAAATCAGAGTCGCCACTTGGGATAATTTATGGTGTCCCAAGTCACCGGTTCAAATCTCGAATCTAAGAAAGATTGAATCTGTATTACAGTTTGCGAACACAGAAATTCGGGTAAGGAATTCTGTTAACCCGGGAGAAGGTGTTAGGCATTCCCGAGTTCCGTGGTTCTAACACGGTCGCTCAACTATTATAATTATCCTATTATCTGATTTTAATACATGTTTTAGCCTATGGTTCAATTTTAACTTTATAACCGCTTTTATTTAATTATTTTTTTAGGAAGATTTCAACGTTATTTAAAATATGTCTTGAACCACGTCACATAAATGCACCCGCAGTCCATAACACATTTTATATAACATTGTTGAGATTTGGATTTGGGTCACATAAATGCGCACCCGAGTTTAAGAAGGTAATTTATTAAAATAATGCGCCTAAAGCGACTACGCGTTTTTAAATTTGCGAGGGCCATGGAAATTCGTTAAATGGCACGCCTCGATTTCTAAGAATTCAGATATTCAAGATCAATGACATGAGGGTCGTGCATTTTGAGATTTTGTTTGGCACGACACCCTTTGATTCCAATTTTAAAGGGAACTAGAACTAAATTTTGGGAGGGCCATAAACTATGTTTTACCTAATATAGCACGCCTCCCATCTACTTTTTAAAAAAAGAAAAGAAAACCTGACTAATTAATGGAGGACGGTTTTGACAGAGCTTAAAGTTACTTTAAACTAAATTCTCAAACTCGACTCATTCAACAGATGGACGGACATTACACAATGTCCAAACTATCCCAAAGCCTGGGCTCGAAGTGAGGCCCAATAGCCTATCAAACTTGTCAGGCTATCCGGTTGCTGATTTCTCGTAGCCTACATTAAGCCTAAAGGGAGCCCAACTTTTGAAGGCGGCCCATTGTCACAAAGTTGGGATTTAGGATCGAGTTCCCTTAATAACATAAAAAAACATTCATTTGTATTTGGAACTAAAAGCTGACTCCACGTCAATAATTAACCAAGTAAAGCAACAAGGTAAAAGGGTGAAACATCATCAAGCCATGACGCCATTTCAAAAGAGAATCAATTCTCGAATTCAACTGCCTTAATGACATCAATTGCACAATATGCCATTTTTACTTGAAAGTCCAAACCTTTAAGATTATAACAGGAGAATATGATTTACGATTAAAGAACTCAAAGATCCCAGGGAAATTGACATTACACCATCATGATCTTAAGTAATAGGTTTAATAACTTAAAATCCCAAGGAAAACCCTATGGGATCATAGATTCAAGCAAGCTGTTAACTTAGGAAATCTCCATGTGATAAAGAGTTATGTATGCCTTATAAACATGCTAACAACAACTTTGATTAAGACTTAAAGCAAAGAGAATCCAAGATCTGACTAAGCAAGCTACTAATCATGGTTGAATGCAAAAATTCAATTACTGACTTGACTAAGCAGACTGTTAATCAAGCTTTCATGATGGCTCAAAATCTAACACCATGATAAAGGTTCAGTTATACAACACCAACATTTAATCAGAAGACATTTAACAAAAAATTGAGTCTCTTGCTAATTCCAAACCACATTCGACCTTTAAGGGATACTGTCACCAACCAGCAGAAAAACATGCACCATATAACTCATGATTTATAATAAAAATGAAGCTAAACTACAACAAAAGAACAAGTTGACACTATGCTCCAAAGCTCCAAATTTCCATATCAAACTCAAATCAGGCTTTACATTAGGTAGAATTAAAGAACATGTACCTGAATACAACAATATAGACCAGAAAATCTAGTTAGAAGCTTAGGAGAAGCAGCATCAGAGATTCAACAAGAAGAAATGAACATAGGGATCAGCCCAGAAATTCATCAATGGAACAGTAGTCAAGCAACCCTCAAATCATCTTTTAAAATCCGAAATAAATCAACCACTTTGAAGGTTTCAAAATTCAAGGATTAAACTGTATGATTAAACCAATTTTTCAACCAAAATGCCAAAATTTTCAAGTATTTCTTAACTCAACTGTTTCTGATTTTTTAGAATTTTTTTATCTTTCCAGGCCTGCCTTGGAATACAAGGAAGAGATGCCTTTATAGGTAAGGAAGTAGGGCAGCAACTGAGTCTCAGTTTTTTTTGCAATTAAGCCCTTTTTGAATTCTCATTTTTACTTAGACACCCATAGTGTAAAGTTTAGATTTTCACACAAACCCCCACCCCAGCTTCCTAGAAGCTTCTCAAACTGTTACACCCTAGATTCCCTAAGCCAATTATCTAAACTACCCTTTTAAAAACCATGTTATTACCCTCTATATACCAGACATGACCAGGGTCCAATTGACCCGAATTAGTGAGTCTGAGCAGACCCAAAACAATTTTCTCTTGGGCTAAACAATCTTTGTGACCCAATTAATATGAAGAGAAACTCAGAAAACTAAATGTTCAAATTCAGAAACCTAATGACTCGGAGCCACATTCAGCCCAAAACAAGCATGAAAAATTCAAACTATCCAGACTAGGACACAACTGTTAATCAAGCACACCCTAAATCTAGCATGGGGATACAGATGATAAAAATAAAATAAGAAAAAGTTAAATAAAAATGAAACCAAAACAGAAAATCAAAACAAAAAATGAGAAGGAATAGAAGAAGATGGGGAAAAAGGAACACAAAATAACAGGGGTAAAGAAAGAATACCTAGGAATTTCGGATGAACAAGAAATATGGAAGAACGCTTTGAATTCTTCAAATTCCGGATTTTTCGGCCAAATATGATATTACTCGTGTGTTCTTATAAAGAACACACGACCAAAATCAAATTAGGCTTGAAATTTCCTCAGACCCTATTTGGAGTTTCTAGGGTTCGTCTTTTGATCTAAGATTTGAGGAGATTCAAGGGGATTTGAAACAAACGGAGTAGGGATTTGAGATGAGGGGAGTGAGGTGGTTATAGGGTGTAATTTTAGGTGGGATTGGGGTAGGCTCCGCCACCCTAAGGCGGTCGAGAAATGGTGGCGGCTCTAGGGTTCAACGGGGTCTCTGAAGGGGGGGGGGGGGGGGTTTGAGAGAGGATGAGGGGGAGGGGGGTCTGAGAGGGGCGGGGTCATTTGGACACTTATATATCATCAAGACCCACAGTTCCCAACCGTTGGATCTAAAGTAGATCAACGGCTGGGATTCAAGCCTATCAAAACGAGGTCGTTTGGTTTAGTGGATACAGACCGGTTTTGGGCGCGGGTATGGACCTATTATGAACGGGTAGTGGGTAAACTCAATTGGGCTGGGTAAAGTTAATTTGAAATAACCCAAAATCCAGGCTTCTTTTGTTTTAATACCTTTTCTCTTTTTCAAATTCAAATTTTCTCTTCTTTTCAAAATTAAAAATAAAACCTAAATTAATTATTAACCTAAATTAACCTACCACATTATATTAAATACTTAACATAATATTTACAATAATTGATTAAGTCCTAAATTAAAAGAAAAAGCTATGAAATTCAAAATTAAAGAGTTAAAATGCAACATGAACTATTTTATGTGATTTTTCATATTTTATAGAACAACTAATTTACGAATTAAATCCTAAGATGCAAAATTAAATCCTAAATGCAATGTATTTTTGTATTTTCATAGATTAAATAAAATAAATGTGCACAGACAAATGCAAGCAATTAACAAAAATGCTACCAAAATCCACGAAATTGCAAACAATGGAAAAAATTATTTTGTTTTGAATTTATGGGAGTAATTCATATAGGGCAAAAATTACGTGCTCACACCATTGCCGACCGAGAAACACCAAATCTTCAATTTTGCCAATTCAAGCTTAAATCTACTATGGACCTCCAAATTACATTCCGAACACGCTCCTAAGTCCAAAATCACCTACCGAGCTAACCGAACCGTCAGAATTCACATTCGAGATCATATAGTCATTAATCAATATTCAGTTGACTTTTCCAACTTAACTTCAAAATGGGAGACTAAGTATTTTATTTCTCTCCTAAACCACTCCGAATCTGAACCAACTAACCCCATACCACACAACACAGCTGAACAACACATAAAGAAGCACAAATAGGGAAAACGAGGCTATAACTCATTAAACGACCGGCCGGATCATCACAATGCCTTAACTGTTTTACTTACACATCTTAATTATCACGTGCTTTACTTGTCGTGTTGCTTTTGTAATATTTATTGTATTTCTTTGATTATTACATGGTTCATTTATTGCCTTGTATTCATACTCTTTGATTGTAAAAATTCTTGTAAATTGAATTATTGGGTTGGTTATGTTTATTGAAATTGTTTGTGGATCGGGTTGCATGCTGCAGCGAGAATTGAATGATAATAAATTGAAATGGTGGAATAAGGGAGGATTATGATATTGATAAATAATGATATGGTGGGACCGGGTTGCGCACCGCAACGGTTGTATACGTAATACTTAACATTGATAATAGTGATATGGTGTAATAAGAGAGGATTATGACATTAATTATGATGATATGGTGGGATCGGGTTGTGCGCCGCAATAGATTGTATACGTGATTCTTGATATTGACAAGTAATGCTATGGTGAAATAAGAGAGGATTGCGTGTGTACGATGGGATCGGGTTGCGCACCGCAACGGATTGTGTGTGTTGTACTCGTTGTTGTTATTATATTAGTTTTCAGCATTTTTATATGAAATTACGAGGTCTGTTATTCTAGCTCTCTGATTGTGAGGTTTGAGTTCATTTTCATAAATTAACTGCCTTACTTTCATTTCCTGTTTTCCTTCACTGTTATTACTATTATTACTGCTTACAGGTTATTGGAAGTGGCCCGCTCTAGCCTCGTCACTACTTCGTCGAGGTTAAACTTGGCACATACAGAGTACATGGGGTCGGTTATACTCTTATGCAGATACTGGAGTTGATCCTAGCGGCGTTCAGTAGATTTTCTCGGATCTAGTTATTGACGAAGACTTGAGGTACAACTGTACATCGTTCGTAGCCATGAAGTCCTCTTACCTCATATCTTTGCTGTTTTTCTGAGTTTTAAAACAGTGTATTTTATTCAAAAGGAAAGACGTGGGATATTATAATCTGGAATCCTTTCAATTTATAAGACTAACCATATAATTAAAGAAAATGAAGTAGATAACTAGCTATGAATATATATATCTCAAAAAAGATTAACTTATGCAGATCAATCCCCTATCAATCGATTCAATCCTACAATTAATGTTCATAATATTATTCAAATAATAAAAGAAATTAAAAGAATTTTATTCGTCCATCCAATTCCATTCCCTCAATTATGCAGGAGTCATTGGCCAAAAATTTACACACCATAATACCATAACTTACAATTAACAGAATAATGAATCCCTCGACTGAAACATTGCCATTTGAACCATTTTCAATCAGTATTTAGCAGATGGGACTGAATCCCAAGTGACATTATCACCATGCATATTATTCTGCATCATCATTGGTGCCTTCTCTGAAACACTCCAAACTTTTACTGATTTATCAAGACTTCCACTATAAACCACCCATTTCTGATCACTTCCGGTAGACTCTTTGTCCTCCTCCACTGCTAGACATTTCACTGGTCCATTGTGACCTGTTAAAACTGAAAGCAATGTGTGAACTGACTTTTCCCTTCTCCAAACACATATAGTTTTATCTGCTGATCCACTGAGCACCAAATTTCCAGCAGCTGCAAGGCATAAAATTGCCAATTTGTGGCCCTTGAGGACTCCACCATGCGACAACTGTTTCTCGCGTTCCCAAAAATTGACAACACCATCAGAGGAACCACAGTAAACTATTGAACCTGATCTGTTAACAGCCAAAGCTGTCACTGCACATTCTTGATTCAGAAGTGTTTGAACAAAAACATGTTTTGTGTTCTTTCCAGAGTTTTCCCTCTGCCAAACCTTCACTGTTCCATCAGCTGATCCTGTATACACTATGCCTTCCACGCTGGTCACCACAGAGTTCACAGCATCATCATGGGCTTTCACTGATTCTATGCATTTCGAGTTATCAACGTTCCATACCTTAAACATGGGCGCATGCACGTTAAAAAATTTACTCTACACATAATACTAAAACAAGAAATTGATATGGATAACATAAAGAAATTGATATATGCATGTTTGTTTATTTCTTTAAATATTGACATTGCTTAGCTTGTGAAAAATTGTGTGTTTCGCTACTGACCTTAAATGTTCTGTCCCACGAAGCAGAATAGAGAAGACCATGGGTTTGATCCATGCTCAAGCATGAAATGGCATCAACATGCTTGATCCATAAACCAGTCCTGTTACGCTTAACTTCCACATAATTGCTAGGCTTAATGGATGCCTTGAAAATGTCAAAGAATGATGGCAAAGTCCCAGCACGTTTATAAGTACCAGGATTCTTTGCTTGGATCTTCCAAACACGAACTTTTCCATCTTGATGACCTGTGAAAATTTTCTCACCTGAAATAATTATAGCTTTAACAAGGCCACTATTGGATTTGAATGCTGCAAATTCCTTCAAGTTCTTCCAAACGCGTATGTTCTTGCTATCTGATCCTGTGTAGAGAAGATCATTTTTTGTAGCCAAAGAATAAATGTGACCTTCTTCACGTACGAGTGAACCAATGAGGCCATTTTGAGGGATATTTTGGGAATTTCCATCTTGATCATCAAATTTGGACCAAGGGGATTTAGTAAAAGGAGATCCTTGATTCCATGGGGACATCATCATAGGAGAACCTTCACCACTAAGACGATTGGCTTCATAGGCAGAGAAACTACTGTGCCTTGCATTGTAATTGTTATCCGCGTCGTCGTGATTAATGTTTGTGGTAGATATGTTGGGATCTGAATGAACAATGTTGCCTAATTTTTGAGGCAAATGGCTTGTTTCAACAAACATTGTGGTGGTTAATTACTTTGGCCTTCTCTCTTGTCGTTGTGATCAGTTTCTATTTTCTCAGATCTTCCAGCATAAAGAAAAGCGGAAACAATAGTTTTACCTTAATTATGAGAAGAAAAGGCAAAGAAAAAATGGATGAACCAAGTAAAGAAGAAATAGAATGTTTGGAAGGGGATGAAGGGAAGGAAGAGAGTGGAAGAGAGATTTTGTAGGGAAATGCATTCACTTAATATACCAGAATTCCAAACTAGAGGCTATAAATTATGAGTTTAACTACAGGTCATTATTTTTTTAATTGCTTAATATTGGCTCATGAAACCAAGTTAGTGATAGTTTATATGAGTCCACCAAACTATAGAGTACCAGGTCTTCTATGAGTTTCCACTGAGAATACTAATGAAACAGTAAGTAAATAAGACATGGAGTTTTACGTGGAAAAATTCCTGCTCAAGGGAATAAAAAACCACGACCTACACTGGTAGGATTTCAACTTCACTATGAGCAACTTTTAGATTACAGCCTATGCAATCTAGGAATTATACTCTTAATCCCTCACTAACTCGTAATACACCTATTACAAGCCACTTCGCAATACACCTATTACAAAGGATTCAATCCATGACTAACTCTAGTCACGACACAAACTCAAAGGGTTTATGGTTTTACAAAGGGGTTCCTAAGTAACGCTTCTAGCTAAGCAATTTAGGAATTACAATGAAGAACAATTACAAAGTACAACTCAACTAAGGACAACAAAATACTAGATTTAGGAATAGGTCTGTAGTAGCGTTTAACTTTGTTCTTGAGCCTCTTGAGAATTAAGTTCACTGTTGCAGAAGGCTTGAATGCTTGAAGTTCACATGTGCTCAAGTGATGTTTTGTTATAATGCTCTTGTTAATACACCTTTGATGACATCACTTGAATGATGTAAGCACTTGGTTGGTCAAAGGACAAGTGACTAAAAAACTGCTGCATTATGTGCACTGTTTCTGTGGCAGTCACTTTCTAGCTGTGCACAGTTGACTTTCGTACTGCCGTCAGGGAAACACAGGGGATCAGGTCCTTGTCTTGTTTCTATATTTTCTACACTTGCAGTAGTTCACATTAGCTGGAGTTCTGGCTGGAATCCGTTCATTTGCAATGTGTACCAAGTGTGTCAAGTTCCCTATTTGGTTCTTAACAGTAAGTTTGTTAGATCATCAAAACATAAGGCAAAGACATTGAAAACCCATCAATTTCTCCCTTTTTGATGATGACAAACTTAGACATTGATAACATGCAGAAATAACCAGATGAGGTAACTGGAACTTCACAAGTTTCCCTTGACTTTATGCTTCCCCCTTAATCAGATCCATGTTTTAATTATACTTCTCCCTTTTGGCATTATTAAAAATACACAAGCAGGCAAACAACATAAAGAAGTCTAGCCCAGCTAACTCATGCCACATATGTGCACACAACATGATAGAAAAGAGAAACTTAGAATAAAAACATGTAGATAAGAAAAGAGGATAGTTTTTATATATAAAACATATGCCTTTGCTCATAAATCAAAGGCAAAATTGGACTGTTGAAATCGGGAGCAGTACTGATACATCCCATCCACATCAAAACAAAAGAAACAAAAACATCTGCCAAGTCATAAAAAATAAATAGAGACAATCCAGAAACTAGTCACTGAAGGGGTTGCTTAGGGGGCACTAGGAGTAGAGGGCTTGGAAGCTGCAGCAAGAGTTTGGAGAACTAGGTCTATTCGGGAATTTGCCGACTTTTGCTCATTGAGTAGTTCTGGTTTCAGGTCCTCCACTTGTGCCCTGAGATTAGAATTTTCTTTTGTCAAGCAGACCACTTCCTCGTTTGACTCTGGGGCCTCTTGGGCCTGCTGACCTTCCAGGATAGCATTCCTAGCCTTCAACCTTCGCATCTTCTTAGTTGCACTATTTTGAGCATTGATAAGCTGTGAGATTGTTGAAGTACTGCCTAACCCCCATTCTTCTCGATGCACTCACATTATTCCAGCGTTGTTTGAGAGAAGGTCCGCTTCTTAGTTCCAACCTTGCCTTGCCCCAATGGCACCTTGAAAAACTTAAACATTTGGGTAAGCAGAAACCCATATGGAAGACTGTGATTGCAATCCTTGAAGGTTTCTACTTTCTGCATATGTTCGATCATAATAGCAGGCAAGTACACAGGATTAAAGCCATCCAGTTGCTCCATTTGAAACAAGTCAGACTTGGAAGTCATGAACCTCCTTTCAACACGGGGTAATAAAACTTTGTTCACCAACTCGAAGAGCTACTGATAAACAGGGAGTAATGCCTTCTTATTAACCTGGTCC
Source organism: Nicotiana tabacum (assembly GCF_000715075.1). Lineage (NCBI taxonomy): Eukaryota > Viridiplantae > Streptophyta > Magnoliopsida > Solanales > Solanaceae > Nicotiana > Nicotiana tabacum. The sequence goes on from NC_134097.1 coordinate 62,001,151, forward strand.
CCCTTTTGGTTTGCATTATCCTTTACCACAATATTCCGGAAGTAATACCCACATGCATATTTCACACTAGACATACCAACCGTAAGGACTCTAAGAATATCCCCAGGCAGACTGATATAAAACACAATGCCCACCTCATTCACCAAGGCACAAATATGGTCGGTATCAACAGGAAAGAGGCTGGCATAAAAGCTTTGGACCTCATCCTCATACACTTTGGGTGCATCCATTTGGAATAGATGCCCCCACCATTGAAACTCAACCATTGCAAGGACTTATCTCATACCAGCCATATCAGAAATTGCTGGGTCAAAAGTGCAACCCAACATGACCTTTTGGTGCCTTAATTGTTCTAAAGCAGAACTAGTTTCACTCCTCATCTTTTTCACAGAACCAGGTTCCTTAGCGGGTTCCAACTTTCTCTTGCCAGACTTTATACCACTTGATTGTGCTTTTCCCTTAGACTTGACCAACACATCCTCATCAGAAATTGAGGGCTCACTCAGAACATCCTTCAATTTTGAACTAGGGGTTGTAACATTCTCTACTGAAGCAGATTACTTCTTCTTCTGGGAATTTCTCACTGGAAACTAGGTTCCTCTGTTGTTTCCTCCTCAACTTCCACCACGAGGACAACCTTATCACACACTATTTCATTGTCTTTCACTAGTCTCCTCGTCTTTTTCTTACTACTCTTCCTACTTTTTTGAAGAGCAGAGTCATAAGCTACCTTTGGTTTCAACCTGGTAGTAGGGCACTTAGTAGAAAACTCAGGAGTGATCATTACCGCTAGCTTGAATATGAATGCATCAAGAGGAATGTTGTCTTGATCCTCATCATCACTAGACCTTATCTCAGGACTATAATGTCCAAAAGCTCAACAACAAATGGAGGAGAAGTTTGCAGGAGCAGAACTGGTCTGGGAGTGAGTTCTCTGACCTGTTTCCTTCGGAGAGGGGTCAGGTTCCTCACAGGAGGGCCTAGTAGTTTCTGCTGGTGCAGAACCTTCAATAGCTACCATGGATCCTTCTCCCCCAAGACCCTGTATCTTGTTCCTCTGAGACATGGAAGCACCATAAATTATCTCATGTAAGACTCCATCAGCAGATACCACAAAGATGGTCGTGATATTTTCCTCAACAGGCTCCATGGCCACCACAGAATCTGAAGCAATAATGGTGGAAATCTCTGCGACCTCAGGAAGTTTACCATGTTCTACACTTTTCCCTTGATCAATGGGAAACTCAGAAGATAGAGATGAAAAATAAAATATTTTAGAGGTTTTTCAGATAGTTGTCTTAGAACCTGAGGGAGATGAGAAATCTAGGTTAGGAGTGATTTCAGTGATAAGAACATGAATGGTTATAGAAGACTCATTGGGGATAGAGGACTCAATGGGGTTTTTAGTGTTAGAGACGACTGAGGTAGTAATTTCAGAGTTTGTGTCAGCCACTAAAGAGATAGAAAGAAAGTTCTTTGGAGATATTCTAATAGAGGACTATGGTCTGTGAAGAAAGAAGAGGGTTTTTAATGAGAGAGGATAATTATGAAGAGAGAGATAGGAACTGGTTCTGAAATGGCGGTTGTGCTTGGAGAGTTGCAACGTTTTAGAGGGAGATGGAACGATTTGAAGTGAAAAGACGTGATAGTAGAATCTGAAAAGGTGGATGACATGGCAGTTGATATTTGTACCTTTTTCAAGATGCGTATTAAAAAATGCACAGAACTACTAACCTTTGGTACAAGAACCAGGTTCTTGACCTGTCATTGAAAAATTCAATCCTCTTTTATCACCCATGCAGTGCATCTACAGCTTCTATAATCATCACGTGTGTTTACCTGCAACGGTATTGAAGTGAGTTAGACTTGGCCAGAAAACACTTTAGCTAATTTTACCTGAAGATGATTTTTCACAGCCAACTGATGGGTAATCATGTTCTCAATTAGGCTTCAATAGCCCTAGTTTCCCCCTGTTTCTTTCAAAATGGTCCCTACTCAATGCTTTGGTGAAGATATCTGCAATTTGGTCTTCTATACAGCAATACTTTATACAGATCAACCCTTTCTCCATATTGTCCCTCAGAAAATGATGTCTCACATCAATGTGCTTGGATCTTTTGTGTTGAACTGGATTGTTGGCCATGTTGAGTGCATTGGTGTTATCACACAAAAGAGGTACACAATCAGTAAATACCCCGAAATCCTCCAGTTGCTACTTAATCCATAGGAGTTGAGCACAGTAGGAGGCTGCAACTACATATTCTACTTCAGCTGTTGAAAGAGCCACTGAGTTTTGCTTCCTAGTGCCCCAAGAGATGAGACATGATCCTAGAAAGCGATCCATTCCAGTGCTTTTCACGTCCACAAGATAACCTACATAGTCAGCATCAACGTACCTAATAAGATTAAAACTGTCACCTGAGGGGTAATACAGGACCAGGTCCTGTATTCCCTTAAGGTATCTCAAAATTCTTTTGGCAGCCTTCAAATTAGATTCCTTGGGATTTGATTCAAAAATTGCACATAGCCCTATACTGAAGGCAATATTGGGTCTGCTGGCACTGAGATAGAGAAGAGACCAAATAATGCCTCTATACATTGTTTGATTCACATGAGATCTAGTTTCATCCATGTCCAGTCGAGATGGGAGTGTATATTACTTTTGATGCTTCCATATCAAACCTCTTCAAGAGCTCCTTGATGTATTTCTGCTGACAGATGAATATACCCTTTTGTGGAATGCTTCACTTGAAGACCCAAGAAGAAATTCAGCTCCCCCATCATGCTCATTTCAAAATCACTTCCCATGAGTTTTGCAAATTCTTCACACAGAGAATGAGTTGTTGCCCCAAAAATGATATCGTCAACATTGACCTGAACAATGAGCAGGTTTGTATACGGCAAAATCGGAGGGTCCAATTTCCCGTCATTAAGGCATTTCGGAAGATCATCTTGAAGCACTGAGGCTACAAAGATGCAATCGAGTCTCTTTCATCAAAGCTCGTCGACACTAGGCCTAAAGGCAATATCGACCGTGGCTAGAGTAAAAACGGGGAGTTCCTAATACACATGGGTAAGTCTGACAAAGCCTAGCCAGCCTACCCTGACCCATATCAGGGTGCCATGTCTAGCCGTCCTATCTCCATGTCTTTACAATTAATGCATTTTGTTCTGTGAAGGGATTCCTTTTCTATATAAAGGGGATCCTTGCCATTTTGTAACCAACTATTGCCCCAACTTTTCTACACAAAATATATAAGAACTCTCTCTATCTTCTCTCTATTTAACATACTCTCTCGATATTATTGCTCTTATTTATTGTCTTCATACTTTTTCTTCATTTATTGCTCATCATTGGCCATAAAGAGCCTCCCTTAATTATATCGTAACTATTAGCCCTTCCTCGACTACATTAATAGCTCGAACCTGAGCCCAGGAATTGGCCCCAAGGCCCCGTATCGGTTAGTCCAAGACCCCGATTGGCTAGCTCATCGGTTTGATTATAGCTCTATTTTAACTCGCATTTCGTCTCTAAACTTCATACATACAACATCATCTGCTTAAACAACTAGCATAAAAATAGATCACGTATTTTTAGAGTCCCATCAACAAATAAGATTGTTGTTACTATTTTCACGGTAAACAGTTTAGTGCCCACCGTGGGGCTAAAAATAATAGTGATTATTTTATTGCTGGTTTCATTACACAATGCAAGTCACCTTTCACACTTTTTCTTGTCCAAGATCTTCGATTTCAGGTCAAAATGCCTGGCTTAGTAAACAGAGTTGAAAATGACAACCTTTAAAACAATGGAGAAAACAGTGTGGCTGTTCCAATTGTTGGTGCGCCACCACGGAACCCCGAGAATGCACCTGGACCGATTCCAGTGGACGCGGGTTCGTGCGATGCACAACAGGTCGATGAAACCTCACGCACCGATAAAAGCGTACATCAAGAAGACCCACAAGGAGCTCAGAAAACCCAAACCTTGGAAGAATGGGAGGTTAGCCTCCATGTTATTTTTGAAATGTTGCAGGCGCAATAGCTGGCTATCGCTCAGCTGCAAATCCACCCGAAAACTCCTAACACAGTAGCACCGGGAACAACTCCCCCGGCCAAACAGGTATCAGAGAGATCGAGCAATAATAGATTGATAGCCGATCCTGCCATCATAAAAATACTCAAGGACCTCACCAAAAGGATCGAGTAGGGCGAGAAAATGATAGCAGCCAACGACAAGAAGGTCAAAACCTACAACTCCAGGGGCGACCAAATCCCGGGCGCACCCCCGGTCCTGAAAGTTGTAGATTCGAAGAAGTTCGTGCAACGGCCGTTCCTAGAGGAAGCAGATCCGAAACCTATTCCAAAGAAATTCAGAATGTAGGAACTCCCAAAATACAATGGGACCTCAGATCGCAATGAGCACGTTATCGCCTACACGTGCGAAGTAAAGGGCAACGACCTAAAAGAAAACGAGATCGAGTTCATCTTACTGAAGAAGTTCGGAGAAACACTCTCAAAGGGGCCCATGATGTGGTATCACAACCTAGCTCCCAACTCCATAGACTCATTTGCCATGCTAGCAGACTCCTTCATAAAGGCACACGCCGATGCCATCAAAGTAGCAATAAGGATGTCTGACGTGTTCACGATCAAGCAAAGGGAGAACGAAATGCTGCAAAAGTTCGTATCTCGCTTCCAAACAGAACCAATGGAACTACCCCCGGTCTGCGATGACTGGGCGGTGTAGGCCTTCACTCAAGGCTTGAATGAACGGAGCTTAGTAGCTTCAAGGAAACTAAAAGAGAATCTGATCGAGTATCCCGCCGTACCCTGGTCGGACATCCACAATTGATATCAGTCAAAGATCAGGGTCGAGGATGATCAACTAGGAGCCCCCTCGGGCTCAGTATACCCGAACAGGCTCTTAGCAAAGGAGCCAAATCCAAACAAAGAAAGGTATCAGCCATACACCGAAGACAGGAGAAACGCCCCAAGGCACAACCCACCTCACAATGATCGATTGATAAACCGAGGACAGAATCCTCGGGGACTCGTTAACAGAACCGGATTTGATGGAAACATGAGGCCAACAGGGGCACTGCACCTATCAGAATACAATTTCAATGTTGATGTGTCGGATATCGTGTTCGCCATCAGCAAAATCAGAGACACCAGATAGCCCAGGCCTATACAGTCGGATCCTTCCCCAAAGAAATCATAACTTAGTATGTGAATTTCATAATACACATGGCCACAGGACCAAAGATTGCCACCAGCTCCAAGAGGAAGTAGCCAGGCTACTCAATAAAGGTCACCTTCGATAATTCTTGAGCGATCAGGCCAAAAATTAGTTCCTAAAAAGAGAGGCGGACAAGAAGAAGGAAACGAATGAGCTATAACATGTTATCCACATGATATTGGGGGGAGTCAAAGCTCCACAGGAACCCGTGATGAGAAGGACAAAAATATCCATCAACAAAGAAAAGCGAACCTAGGGATACGTACCCAAAGATGCCCTCACATTCAGCGACGAGGACTCCAAGAACTTGTCTCAACCTCATAACAACAAACTGGTAATCTCTTTCCTCGTGAATACATTTCAAATAAAATGTGTACTCGTGGATCCAGGTAGCTCGGCCAACATTATTAGGTCGAGGGTAATAGAGCAGCTCGGACTACTAGACCAAATCGTGCCCGCCAATCGAGTCCTTAATGGATTCAACATGGCAAGTGAAACAACGAAAGGAGAGATCACTCTCCCGGTCAGCATGGCCAGCACGACCCAAAATGTCAAATTTCATGTCATCGAAGGAGACATGAGGTACAACGCCTTGTTTGGACGGCCGTGGATACACTGTATGAGAGTAGTACCATCCACCCTCCACCAGATGATGAAATTCACAACAAAGGATAGGATTAAAACCACCTATGGAGAACAACGCGCAGCAAGGGGCGGTGCATGACGTGGCACCGACACCAATATCTCCACTCTCAAAAGAGCCAAAGGGTAATCAAACTACATCTTCGGCTAATCCTGGTTAAACATAGCTGCGAACCGTACCGTGTCCTCATTACAAACGACATGGACATATCATACCTCGGAACATCGCCGGCACATCCCACAATAAGGTATAACCATCTCCCTTTTCATTTTATATTTTAAACTAACCCTTATGCAGGCGCCCGATTAATGCAGTCAAAAGCGCTAACCCAGCCCGAAGACTTTAAGGTTTTAAAGCATCCGTTGCACTCTTTTCCTTCGACCGAGATTTTTTCCCGAAGAGGGTTTTACCAGCAAGATTTTTAACAAGGCAACACCTACAAGCTACCTAAGAGAGATCCAACTAGTGTTCAAGGCTTCTTTTGCAATCAACCCTGAACACTGGAGGGCATCCCCTCAAAAGGTCATCCACTCGGAAGAACCGAGGAATGCCGAATAGGGTTCCAATAGGAAAGTGATGTACCGGGACAGACGATCATACGAACCGTGCCTATATTGTCGGTCCCACGACAATGAAACGATGTACGCTTGTACCAAGCAATCAAAGAATGCCTTGTATCAAAGCATATCATACTCCAAAGTAAACTCAGCATTTTCACAATAAAGATTCCTCCATCAAGAACTCCCAAATGCTCAGAGACTGGTGTCAACAATTCGACACCCGCATGACCTCAGGGTCGGAACTCCAAACTCATAAGCCCTTAATGAGGTAGCATGGAAATTAGAAACATCTCTAGAAAAGAAAAACATCCCGAACACTTGGAGACTAGAGTGAAAAACTCAAAAACCCGAGGCCATAAGACCCCGATTGGGCAGAATCGGTCTCGTAAGACCTGTCTAAGGCAACAACATAAACTTTAAGACCTCAAGCAAGACATGAATCATACTTGTACCAAGTCAACAAAACTGTAAGAACTCAAAGGCATGAAAATTTTGTAAGAATCTCCGAAATCGCAAGCCCTCAGTGAGGCAATTCCGAGCTCACGAGTAACGGCTCCTGAGCCAAAACAAACTCGATAACACGGAGACTGTCGCCAATCGCCATTCATCAAAAAAACCCGAGGCCATAAGACCCGAGCGAGCAGACTCGGTCTCGTAAGACCTCTATAAGGCAACAATAAAAACTATAAGACCTCAAGTAAGGCTTGAATCATACTTGTACCAAGTATTGGCAAAAACTGTAAGACCTCAAGCAAGACATGAATCATACTTGTACCAAGTGTCGAAAAAAACTGTAAGACCTCAAGCAAGGCATGAAAATTTTGTAAGACCTTACTATAGGCATAAACTCGATCCCGAAGATTAGGCTATATATCAAATTTGTAAGATTCCTGAAAAGGCATACCCTTGATACAGACACCTAAAATACTACACTCAGGACCAAAGATAGCTCCGGCCAAGCACAAATGACTACTGTCATACAGCTGTACCAGCCAAACTAACGGACTTGGGAACGCCCTACCGTCCCTACAAAATCATAGGCCATTACTTCAAATCTACTTCGAAAAGAACCGATTAAACAGGCTACCCTCGTCAAAGGCAAAAGAGCTTCGACCATGTCAGCTCCAAATCACAAGTCTTTGAGCTACTCAGCCTACGAGCCAAACCTTCCGAGGTGCTCGAACATCGCCGTAAACGACTTAAAATTGAGGTTCTTCCCGAACCAACAACGGGTCAGGAAAAATCATTTCAAAAGTCCTTAACGAGAGGAAAATAAAGCCTACATTAAAAGGTCACTTCGACCCAAAGAGTAAGAGCCATTTTCGCTAGCTCATAAATATGAAAACTTAAGGGTCAAATAAGCTCGAGTCATAACCCGATTAGAGACAGAACCCAAAATAGTTAACTACATATGCCTCAGGGCAAAGCATAAGAGCCATTGTTGCCAGACCATGCAAACATAAAAGCTTGAGGGTCAAATGAGCTCGAGTCGAAGCCCGACTCAGAGACTAAACCCGAAATATTTGAGCAAAAATATAAAAGATCAAACGCCAGCTTATACTAAAGGTCGCCTCGACCGAGCGCGTAAGTACCTCCGGCCAGCCTAATAAGCTCCGGGGCCATCTCACGAATGTAAGGATTCTCACCGACTCTGAGACCAGTTCGCCTAGCCAAATGCTAGATAGAAAGGGGTACAACACATAGGCTAGTTCTTACAGCCTTCAACTCGTTTTCAAGCCTTATGTGTTCCTCATTGGCTACCTCTTTTCCTTTTCCAAAATTTCCAGGTTTAGACTCAGTTCCTAGTCCCTTTATTGTTTCTCTCAGGTCTGCAATCACTACTAAGAGATCATCTCTTTCTTCCTCAATCTCAGTCACTCTCTTCACTATGGCCTTTTTTTCTTTACTAAATTTCTCAATGGTTTCCTTATAGTCAACAACTACAATCACTAAGTCATCTCTTTCATGTTCTATGTTAGCAATTTTTTCGGTTAAAACCAATTTTTCTTTCTCCAGCTCATAAATGGTTTCCTTCAGATCAACTACACACACTACTAGATCATCTCTAGTTTGTTCATCTTCTCCTAGTTCTAAGGTCAAGGCATCCTTATCCTCCACAAGACTATGATAGGCATCAATCAATACACTAGCTAAAGACATGAGTTTCTTATTAGAGTAGGATTTCAGATTTCTTTGAACATCCCTGAAATTTACCTCATTGTTGTCATCGTCTTCATCATCATCTGATTGGGTCATCAAAGCAAATATTGAATTATATTCATTTTCCTCACTTTCAACTGCCATCATGAAGCTGTCACCTGCATCAGTTTCATCTTCAGACTCACTAGAGGAGTGTCCCCATGCTGCAAGAGCATGTTTCACCACATTGTCAACAGATCTCTTCCTTTTGAAGTGCTTGTCAGGAACCGGTTTCCTCTTTGCTACTTTCTCAGGGTTGTATTTGGAGTGTTCTTGCTTCATGAGAGGACAATATTTGATGAAGTGCTCTGTCTTTCCACACTTGTGGCAGAGATCACAGTTCTTTGGTTTGCTGGAGTTGCCCCTATATATGGTAAAATTGGATGGTCCAATTCTCGGTCATTATGACGCTTCATAAACATGTTTCCATAGGCTCGAGATTATGGTCGAAATTAACATCCGAGGGTTATCGACGTCCATCCTCGAGGCAGTGCAAACCGATAATTATGGTGAAAAAGTGGGAGGCTCCCAAGGCATGTGACTAAAGCTGACCTAGTCTATTTGGCTAGCTCAAGCCCGTACTATGGCATTAAATAGCTATACTAACCATGTATCTTTGTAATAAATACATTTGTACTATGTTGGGATTCCCCCTCATATATAAAGGGGACCCTTGTCATTTTGTAAGGGATGTGATGCTCAATATTGAATATACAAGAACATTCTCTCTGCTCTCTAACATATTCTCTCGATCTCATTACTTCCATTTATTGCTTATATTCATTGTGTTCTATTTATTGTTCTTCATTTATTACTTATTATTGGCCATAAAGATCCTCCATTGAATTTATCATAACTGTTAGTCCTCCATCAACTATCCTCGGCAGGTCATCAGACTCGACCTCGAGGCCCCGAATACGCAAGTTCGAGGCCCCTATTATTAGTCATTTGGTTTGGTTATCTCATTGTTTTCAAGCTATTATTTTGTTTCCAAGTCTTTCACTTAGCATCAATTGCCTAACAACTAGCATAAAAATAGATCACATATTTTTAGAACCACAAAATCAAATCTAATTGTAATTACCATTTTCAAGGTAAACAGTTTGGCTCCCACCGTGGGGCTAAAAATAATAGTGATTATTTTCTTGCTGGTTTTACTAAATAATGCAAGTTACCTTTCACACTTTTTCTTGTCCAAGATCTTTGATTTCAGGTCAAAATGTCTAACTCAGTAAATGCACGTGAAAAAAACAACCTTGAAGACTATGGAGAAAATGGTGTGGATGTTCCAGGTGTTGGTGTACCACCACGAAACCCTGAGAATGCATCAGAACCAATTCCCGTGGATGTGGTTTCACGCAATGCCCAATACGTCGAAATAAGCTCCCATACTAACAGGAGCATACACCAAGAAGATTAACAAGTAGATAAAAAAACCCCGGCTTAGGAGGAACAAGGAGTTAGCCTTCACGTCATCTTTGAAATGTTACAAGCACAACAACTGGCGTTTGCTCAGCTGTAAAGCCACCAAAGGACTGCCAGCACGGTAGCTTGGGAAACGGCTCCCCGAGCCTAGCAGGTGCCCGAAATATTGAGCAACAATGGGTTGGCAGCCAATCCCGCCATCATAAAGATGTTCAAAGACCTCACAAAGAGGATTGAGTTGGGCGAGAAGAAGATAGAAGCCAACGACAAGAAGGTAGAGACCTACAATTCTAGGGTCAATCAAATTCCAGGCGCACCCCCGATTATGAAAGGTGTAGATTCGAAGAAGTTTGTACAAAAGCCATTTCCACAGGAAGCGGCCCCAAAACCCATTCCAAAGAAGTTCAGAATGCCTGACCTTCTGAAGTACAATAGAACCTAGGATGCCAACGAACACGTCAGTGCTTAAACTTGTGCAATGAACGGCAACGACCTAAAGGATGACGAGATCGAGTCCGTCCTACTGAAAACGTTCAGAGAGATGCTTTCAAAAGAGGAAATGATGTGGTATCACAACCTAGCCCAAAACTCAATAGATTCATTTTACATGCTAGAAGATTCTTTCATAAAGGCACATGCTTGTGCCATCAAAGTAGCTACGAGGAAATTCGACGTCTTCAAAATCAAGCAAAGGGAGAACGAGATGCTGCGAAAGTTTTTATCTTGTATTCAAATAGAATGAATGAAACTACCATCGGTCTTTGATGACTGGGCGGTGCAAGCCTTCACTCAAGGTTTGAACGAGCGAAGCTCGGTAGCTTTGAAGCAGCTGAAGCAGAACTTAGTCGAATATCCCGATGTGACTTGGTCAGACATACACAATCCATACCAATCAAAGATCAAGGTAGAGGAAGACCAACTAGGAGCCCCCTCGGGCTCGATCTATCCTAGCAGGCTCCCGACAAAGGAGTTAGAGCTTAATAAGGAGAGATACCAACCATACACTGAAGATAGAAGAAATGCCACAAGGCGCAACATACCCCACAATGACCGGAGGATGGATCGAGGCCAAAATCCTCGGGGACTTGTTAGCAGAGCTGGATTCGATAGGCACACTAGGCAGACGGAGGTGCCCCGCTTGTCGGAATACAACTTCAATGTTGATGTTTCAGACATCGTGTTCGCCATCAGTAAAATTAGAGACACCAGGTGGACAAGGCTTATACAATCAGATCCTTCGCATAGAAATCATAACTTAGTGTGTGAATTTCATAACACGCACGACCACAGGACCGAGGATTGCCGGCAACTTCGGGAAGAAGTAGCCCGATAACTCAGCAAAGGTCACCTCCTAGAATTCCTCAGCGATCGGGCAAAAAATCAGTTCCAGGAATGAGATCAGCGGCCAAGAAGAATGAAACAAATGAGCCACAATATGTCTTCCATATGATCTTAGGAGGCATTGACGCTCCACAAGAACCCATGATCGGAAGAACAAAAATATCCATCACTAGAGAAAATTAAACTTGAGGTTACATACTCGAGGACACTGTCACATTCAGCGATGAGGACATCGAGACCTTGTCTCAGCCTCACAACGACGCACTCGTAATCTCTTTCCTTGTAAATACATTTCAAATTAAACATGTACTTCTGGATCCAGGTAGCTCGGACAATATTATCACGTCGAGGGTAGTAGAGCAGCTCGGACTGCTTAACCAAATCATGCCTACCTCTCAAGTCCTCAACGGGTTCAACATGGTGAGCGAAACAACGAAAGGGGAAATCACCCTCCCAGTCAACGTGGCCAGCACAACTTAAAATTTCAAATTCCATGTCATCAATGGATACATGAGGAGGCCATGGATACACTGCATGAGAGCAGTACCATCCACCCTCCATCAAATGATGAAATTCCTGACAAAGGATGGGGTAAAAACTGTCTACAGGGAGCAGCATGCGGCAAAAGAAATGTTCGCGGTGCACGTTGTGGAACCAACACCAACACCTCACTAATCAAAGGAGCCGAATGATAAGCAAACAATAAGATAGAGATAACAAGCTACATTCTTGGCTATGCCCGACTAAACAAAACGAAGGACCATACCAAGTCCTCATAACAAACGATCAAATCATATCGAGGTCCGAAGCGCCGTCAGCACTAAGGTATGCTCACCTCCCTTTTTCAGTTACATTTTATACTAACTTCAATGCAGGTGTTTGATTGAAATGGCCGAAGTGCTCTCCAACTCGAAGGCCTTAGGTTCCAAAAGCATACGTTGCACTCTTTTCATTCGACCGGGTTTTTATCCCAAGAAGAGTTTTATCGGCAAAGATTTTAATGAGACAACACCTGTATTCTACCTAAGGAAGACTCAACAAGTATTCAAGGCTTCTTTTTCAATAAATCTCGAATACTAGGGGGAATTCGCCCAGAAGGTCACCTCATCGGAGAAGCCAAGATATGCTGAATGGGGTCTCGATAGGAAAATAATGTACCGAGCCAAACGGTCAAACGAACCGTGTCCGTATAGAGTAACCAAGCCCTTAACAGCGAAGACAACATGTATACTTGTACAAAGTAATCAAAGAATACATTCCAAATCATTTCGCATTTCAAAGAAGCTCGGTATTTTTGCAAAAAACAGCTCTAGAGCCAAAAACATCCCGAATACTCGGGGACTGGCGTCAACAACTCGAAACTACACGACCTCCTGGCCGGAGCTTCAAACTCGTGAGCCCTCAATGAGGCAACATAAAGTTCAAAAAATGGCTCTAGAGCCAAAAAGGTCAGAGCACTCGGGGACTGGCATCAAAAACTCGAGGACGTATGACCTCTGGGTCGCAAGATTAGAACTCTAAGCCCTTGACGAGGAAATACCAAGTCTACAAGGAATGGCTCCAGAGCCAAGAAACTCTCGATCACTCGGGGACTATTGCTAGTTGACACCCCCATCGACTCATCAAAAAACCCGAGGCCATAAGACCGCCTGTGGGCAGCCTCGGTCTCGTAAAACCTATATAAGGCAACAACAATATCTGTAAGACCTCAAGAAAGGCTTGAACCTACCAAGTGACCAAAATTGTAAGACGTCAAGCAAGGCATGAACCACACTTATACCAAGTGACCAAAACTGTAAGACCTCAAGCAAGGCATGAACCACACTTGTACCAAGTGACAAAAACTATAAGGCCTCAAGCAAGGCATGAACCACACTTGTACCAAGTGACCAAAACTATAAGACCTCAAAGGCATGTCAAAATTGGTAAGACCTTATGTTCACATAAAAATGGTCTTAAAGTTAAGGCTATATATCAAAGTTGTAAGACTCGTAAAAAGGAATACCCTCGATATAGACGCCGAAACTACCTCACTCGGGAACCGAAAGGCTTCGGCCAAACAAAATGACTACGGTCACAAGGCTATACCAGCCAAACTAATGCGACTTGGGGATGCCCGGATGTCACTATAAAATCAAAGGCCTTCAATTACTTCAAAAATAATTAAACAAGAACCGGTTAAACAGGCTACCCTCGACACATGCAAAAGAGCTTCGACCATGTCAGCTCCAAACTATAGGCTTCGAGATACTCAACCACCGAGCCGAACCTCCCGAGGAGTTTGATCATTGCCATATAATCACTCACAATCGAGGTTCTTATCAAACCATCGAAGAGTCAGGAAAACACAATTTCAAAAGTCCTTATCGAGGGAAAAATAAAGCCTACTAGAGGTCGTACCGACCCAACATGTAAGAGCCATTGCTGCCTGATGTGCCGGAGAATTTTGGCACATTTGATACAAATTGCTTAGATTTTAGCTTGTTTTAGATGCAATTATCTTTATACTTATGTAATTTTAATGTTTTTGCAGTATATGAGGTTTAAGGAATTAAATGCATGGAAATGAAATCAAAAAGCCACAAAAAGACAAGAAAAGAGAAAAAAGGCATCGCAAATGTGGATATGCGATCGCAAATCCAACATGCAAGCCGCAGAATGCATAAGGGAATCGCAAACCACAACAAATTTCTAGGCAAAGTCCAGTGCAAGAAATGCGGTCCAATCTGCGATCGCATAACCTATTTGCGAGACGCATAGAAGGTAGAAAATGCGACGTGAAATGCGATTGCATATCTGCAATGCAGACCGCAAAACATCAACGATGAAGGCCTGGAAACTAGGGTTTGAAGATGCAGTGGTTATGTCAAGATTGCGGACTGCATGTCTGTTATGCAACAAATATGTGGTCGCATATTTAACCGGAAATGGTATTTTTTTCCAATTGTCCCGAGTTTTAACCCACTATAAATAGATTAATTGGGGTTTTGTGGGGGGAGCTGTTCTGATTTTGTAGCTACAATACGAGGCTTTAATATTCCTCTCTTTTGGAAGCTTTTGGGTGAAGAATCTTTCACTTTGTAAGGTTTATGGCATTAAATATTCTCTTCCTTTTGTATTTTAGCATGTGTAGCTAACATTAAATACTAAGGTTACAACAACAACAACAGCGACCCAGTATAATCCCACAAGTGGGGTCTGGGGAGGGTAATATGTACGCAGACCTTACCCCTACCCCGAAGGGTAGAGAGGCTGTTTCCAGGAGACCCTCGGCTCAAAAAAGCAATAGGAGATGATATATTAGTACCATAAAAATGCGTAATAAAAATAACAACAATATATAAGAGATATGAAATATGAAATACAGGATACGAAATACGAAATACGAAATACGAAATAGATGACTGGTATAGTATAACTAGAAGGTAAAGCCCTGCATCAATAGACGACCAATGACATTCCTAGTCTAAGGTTGTGGACCCTAAATGGGTGTTATGTTAATGGGTGTTTAACATTGAATATATGTATAATGGTTGGTTGATATTTATTTACTTCTCATTCTTCATTTATTGTTGGTGGTTGCAAACATTAACAAGTGCCATTAAATTCTTACTTTGCTTGGGAAAGTGGATTGAAATTTGGTAGAAATAAATATCAAAGACTCAAGGCTTTAAACCTTGTTTAATAGAATCGCTTAGGAATAAGTGGGTTTTATTTGGCATATATTGATTATTCTTAATTGCAACTCTTTTATATTTGGAAAAATCGTAAAAAGGAAATAATGTCCAACTATTGAAAAATATCGGGTAGTCATTTAGAAATCATTTGCATATCAAAATAACCTTCCATTAGAAATATATCATATTAACACCGATAACATTACACTTCATTGAAGGGGACACAACCTTGGTTTCTTTAATCAAATTATTTACACTCTCAATATCACAATTAGTTATTTCTTCAAACCAAACTCAATTCATACTCTTGTTACCATTAACCAAATAGAATTACGACTTTAGTCAAGTAACACACTATTTGAGTAACCTTTTCACACCTATTCCTTGTGGGATTCGACCCCAACCTTGTTGGGTTATTATATTTGACACCGACCGCCTTACACTATTTAATTAAAGTGTAATTTGAGCGTATCAAATTCTGCCCATATAAAAGGTCATACCAACCCAATACGTGAGAGCCACTGCCCCAACCCATATAAAAGGTCGTACCAACCCAATGCGTAAGAGACACTACCGGTAGCCCATATAAAAGGTCGTACCGACCAGACATGTTAGAGCCTAAGGGCCAGCTTTAAAGTCAAAAACTTAAGGGTCAATGAGCTATAGTCGAAACTCGACTCAGAGACTGAACTCGAAACAGTTAACTAAAAATGCCTAAGAGCAAAAGCATATGATCTCAAATGCCAGCTTATACTGAATGGTCGTACTAACCAAGCACGTAAGAGCCTACGGGCTAGTGCAGTGAGCCCCATGGCCATACTATGATTTTGAGGATTCCTTTTAACTCTAAGACCAATTCATCTGACTAACGACTGACAAATATCAAGGCAAAGGGAAATGCATGAAAAATAAAGCCACGAGGCTTCCTTTTGTACATATATGTGAGAGAATACAAGGTTCATTTACAAAGCTTTTTGAAAGCACTATACACGAAACGCAAAAGGAAGGGCCTAATCTACGTCCCCCTTGGGGACTATAGTCCGTCAGCCACTTTTTCGCTATCTTCGGCATCAGACAGAAGAAGCTTAGTGCCATATTCTTCCGCCTTCACCTGCTTTATCTCCTCCCAGAGGTCGAAGCCCCTAGCATGTATTTCCTCGAGGCTTTCCCTCTGATATTTACACTTCACGTACTCTTTATTCCTAATCTCCTGGTGGAGATCCCTCCTTAGCTAAGCAAGAGCATCGACATTGTCCTTCAAATAGATAACCACCTTCTTATCAGCCTTAGTTCGGATTACTTCGGCTTCAACCCGGACATCCATGACTTCTACCTTCACCTTCAGGAGCTCAGACTCGAGCCTCAAAATCATGTCTGTTTGGACCAAGCTGTTCTCGTGAGCATTGAGAAGTTGCACTTCAAGGGCGGAAGCCTTGGCCAAAGCGTATTTCTTAGATGATATATGGGTGTTCACCCGAGACTTTAGCTCGTCATGCTCACACTTGTCTTGGACAACTTTGCTCTTAAGGAATTCCAGGTCCTCTGTCATTTTCTACAACTGAAATAAACAAGACACTGCTTAGCCTCAGAAGGTAGAAGAAGAAACACGCACTCCCTCAAAACAAACATTACCTGCTCCTTGAGGTAGCTCTCGTATTTCAGGCTTCGACTCGCCTTATATCGCAAGTGTGCCAACTCGTCTTCCCTTTCATTGCATAGAAGCCTGAGGGATTTCTCCGCATCTACGATTTCTCGCAACCTGGTCTCATGATGGAGCAGGTCGGACTTCAGCTTGTCAAAAGCCTATGAAAAAGAAACTCGATAAGAGAGTAAAAAACTTACAAAACTATAAAACCAATACAAACGGCCAAAACTCACCTTAGAGTAGAGCCGTTGAGCTTCCTTAAAAGTTGAATGCACATCTGCTAGTCTTGCTCCATCTACCCCAGTAGAACATCCCCCGATTGTGATACGATCGCCCGGTATATGCGGCCCCTAGCGTGGAACATCCCTCAAAGTGCCTACGATGGGAGAAGAAGTTAGCGGCAGAGGACCCTCATTCCTCGAAGTACCTTCGACGGTAAAAGTAGATGGCAGCGGAGGAAGGATCATTTTTCTAGGACTAGAAATCTCAGGCATTGGGGGTGCGGTTGGTACACCCTCTTTGAGCCTCCCGGTTGAACTAGTCTCGCTATAATAACCATTACCCTATGAAGGCCTTTTTTTCTTATTATTATTACTGCTATCCTTCGGCCCCAAAGCTGACGATCTTTCCCCTCTCATAAAGGGAACGATCTTGCCTCAAAGAACTCCCCAATGCCTACGATGGCAAAGTTAGTACGCATAAAAAGAAAGTGACTTTCAAAAAATGAGCAAATCACATAGCACATACCATGGTGTTTTGCCTCCCATCAACCCTTAGACAAAGCTCGCCACTTATGCTCGTGATAAGTCGAGTGGGTCGCCAGCTTCCGAGCCCAATCTGACAGATCGGGGACCTCGCACGACATCCATGAAATTGCTGCAAAAAAGGGAAAGAAAGGCGCATTTACGAAGCCCACCTCCACCATAAGCAATACTACGAAGGCTCAAATGTACCATTTACGTGCTAAATTCCACTCCTCATGAAATGGAAGAAACTTCACAGGGATAATATCAACAGTTCGTACTCGGACGAATAGGCTCATCCATCCCCGATCCCCATCTTTTTCATCATCAACCACGAAAGGCGTGGTGGATCAGCATCGTAGGGTTTACAGACCTCGATGGTGAAAAGGCCGGTACAGCCTAATGAGATGGCTAAGAGTGATTTCAAGCCATGCTTCTTCTGCAAAGAACCTCATCATCAATACTATCCTCCAAAATGATAGGAAAACCTGTGCCAAGGTAACCTGGTACTTTTGACAAAAATCGATCACAACCCTATTAGGGGGGCCCAACATAAAGGGGTATGTGTACACGTTCAAAAACCCCTCGGCATGATCCATGATGCTCTCTTTCTGGGAAGGTACCCGCTGTACTACCTTTTCCCCCATCCATAATCTTTCCTCACTAACTCAAGGTGCCCCTTTCCTATTAAAGAAATAAACTTCGAGGCGTACTCCCAATGACCCCGAACATTTTGGTTCAAGAAGCCTTCGAGGGAGGAACTCCCTTATCTTTGCCGAACGGATCCTGGAGTAGTAGCCATAACTATACTAAAACTAGGGAATTGGAGCAGGAATTTGAGCAAGTGCTTCAAAGTTTAAATGGTGAAGGACCTAACGCAGGAAAGAAGAACTCTATAAAGGAGGATAACTACCCAGAATAGCGGAATCCTCAAAAGAGCCCTATATATGGAGAAAGTGGTGACTATCTGCCCACCTCAAAGGCCAATTAAAAATATTGACTAAGCCATTTTTCGCTTGGGGAAGATGTACCAGCAGGATTGCCTTGGTCGCTTCATAACCACTCATGCAATTAAAGCTACCGTGTGACGTTTTGGGGATCAAAGATCCCCGCATCATCACAAGCCTCGAGATGGTACTCGATCTCGAGGACCTCTATCAAGAAGAGGATATACTCTAAGGAGCCATCAAATACTATTACAAGCCTCGAGATGGTACCCGATCTCGAGGACCTCTGTCAAGAAGAGGATATGCTCTAAGAAGCCATTAATATCATTACATGCCTTGAGATACCCGATCTCGAGGACCTCTGTCAAGAAGAGGATATGCTCTAAGAAGCTATTAATATCATTACAAGCCTTGAGATTGTACTCGATCTCGAGGACCTCTGTAAAAAAGAAGATAAGCCCTAAAACCTACTCATATGAGCTTGACCTTGAGGTGGTACCCTACCCCGTGGATTTCTGCTATAGTAGTTGCAGGTTATTTACCCGATCTTCCGGCCATTGATCTACCTAAGCCAGAGCAAACGTTCACCCAAAAACTACCAATAAAGCCTTAGGACTATCTTTCGCCTTCGGATCAAGTTAAACATTCTCTTGGTTACTTTAACCTAGGGACTATCCGAGTCCAGGTGTCCGAAGGAAGACCCTCATTCGGGATCTATCTATAACGCCTTAAGGCTATCTTCTCTCTAAATTCGAAACAAATTTTCAAGTTGCCCGATCTTGAGCGAACTCTCACTCGTGAGCCCTCAATGAGGCAACATCAAGTTCACAAAACAGCTCCAGAGCCAAAAACGCCCCGAACACTCGGGACTGGCATCAAAAACTCGAGGACGTATGACCTCCGGGTCGGAAGATTAGAACTCGCAAGCCCTCGACGAGGCAATATCAAGTTACAAGGAATGGCTCCAGAGCCAAGAAACTCTCGATCACTCGGGGACTATCGCCAGTTGACACCCCATCGACTTATCAATAAACCCGAGGCCATAAGACCCCATGTGGGCATCATCGGTCTTATAAGACCTATATAAGGCAACAACAATATCTATAAGACCTCAAGCAAGGCATGAACCACACTTGTACCAAGTGACAAAAATTGTAAGACCTCAAGCAAGGCATGAACCACACTTATACCAAGTGACAAAAACTGTAAGACCTCAAGAAAGGCATGAACCACACTTGTACCAAGTGACCAAACTGTAAGACCTCAAGCAAGGCATGAACTACACTTGTACCAAGTGACCAAAGCTGTAAGGCCTCAAGCAAGGCATGAACCACACTTGTACCAAGTGACCAAAACTATAAGACCTCAAAGGCAAGTCAAAATTGGTAAGACCTTATGTTCACATAAAAATGGTAATAACAATTAAATTTGTAAATGGGACTCTAAAAATACGTGATCTATTTTTATGCTAGTTGTAACAACAGTAGATGCTATATATGTGATGTTTAACAACGAAATACAAGCTAAAATAGGGTAGTAATCAAACCGAGGGTCTTGCTTCCCAAGCCTCGAACTAATCGATGAAAGGCTTCAAGGTCGATGCCTAGGCTCGAGCTCGAGCTATCAGGGGTATTCAGGAAGGGAATAACAGTTAGGATATAACTAAAGAAGGATATTTATGGCCAATATCAAGCAATAAATGAAGAAGAAGTATAAGAGCAATAAATATAGAAATAGCCTCGAACGAGTAAGTTAGATAGAAAAGAGAGAGTATTGTTATTGATCTTGTGTAGAGTAGTTGGAGCCACTTGCTTACAGAGTGTTAATGGTTCCCTTTTTATAAGGGGGGGGGATCCGAACTTAGTACAAGATATGTTAAGTGATAAAGGAAGCAGGATGAGACATCTAACTATCTTCATGCCGTATACATAGACCAACGTTAAGCTACCCAGGTAGACTTGATCAACTCTGGATGCATTCTCCGGAAGCCTCCCACGCTCGTCGGGCTGGGTGTCGACAGATCTTGAGGGAAGTATCTAGCTCGAGGTTTCGAGCCTCCTAGGAGACCTCCCGAAGCACTTTGTCAATGAGAAATTGGTCCGCCAAATTTCACCGTGCACAGAGAGTCTCCGCATTTCTTAGAGAGAAGTGATAAGAAATGATTTTGACATTCCCCTCTATAGGCTCCCATAATGACATCGTGCTGATGATGCAACCCTTCATGAGTGCCCTTCAGGGCCGTTCGACGTGTCGTGATTCCTCGTTATTCGGGATCATAATGTTGCCATTGATTCAGCTCCCACAAACGCATTGAATGCGCTTGTCGTTACATTTTTGAGGGCGATAATGGCGACTTCGGTTACCTTGTCCTTCTCTTCTATAAATGGGGCTTCTTGTGATCAGTTTTTCATCCAAGCATCCTCCGATATCTATCCTTTCCTCCTTTCTTGCTATCTTCATTCTTTGCTGTTTCACCATGTTTGAGGCCCATGGACTCAAGGTTTTACACCGACATCATGCATGCTACGGCCTCTCTCTCGGACCTTCTTTGGTTGGAAAAAGTTGTGTTGCCTTAATGTTATTGTTGTTGTTGTTGCTGTCGTTGTTGCTTTCTCCGTTTGCTCGGGGTGATAAAGTAGAGGGCCAATTTCCTCCGACCTGATGAAGTATTTGGATTGTACACCACTGCTCAAGAAGAGGCTTGGATTATACATCGCTGCTCACCCTCCTTCCTTGGCTTGGCGTATTACACCCCCTTTGGATTCCTTGGGGTATGGCCACACTTTCTATTGGCTGTCGCCTCCCAGGACGAGGCAACGTCTCAAGAAGTGGCTTTATAATAGTAATACTAGCGGAGTTCATACTAGCCAAAATTTTCACCCAGCCACTTCTTGTCTCCTTTCGGCTTCTCCTTCGTCACTTTGCTCTTCTCCATTGCTTTCCTCTTCTATGTACTCCCTTTTGAAGATGCCATTCTGGGAGGGTCGAGATGAGATTCCCGAGGGAATTGGACTTGGAAGACATTGTCTTTGAGGTCGCGCCTGAGGAGATTATGCTGAAGATGCCGCTATTGGGGACGTGCTTATGGGAATAGGCTATATTTTTAGACTTTTGTTATATGCCCATCCTTCTGTTTCTTTGTTCTTGTGTAAGGATCCCTTTGCGTGCTTTTTTAATCATATGTAAGGACCCACTGGGGGCCGTTGTAAGAAAACATTTATGAATACAAAGATATTTTCTTGACTCTTGCCTTTGATCCTTTCCATATTTCTTTATGTTTGTGGAGGCTCCAAATGCACGATCCCGTTTGTTGTTGCTAATACTGAATCCGAATGTGAGTCCTTCCGGCCTTTGGTTGATGGAAGCGGCTTTGCGTGGGGACTTTTGTGGTTCCAGTTGAGTTTCGTAATAACCTTTGAGAAGAAATTTGCTCAGGGACCCGTGGATGGGGGCTGCTTGTGATTTCTTGAAAGCAGTCTCCGAGCGAAGGCTTGCTCGCACTCGTACCATCTGAAAGCGTGTTTTAGTGTGAATAGCCTTATGGTGTTGTAGATAGATTCTGAAAAGGGGGTTTGTGTGACCATGGACGGCACCCGGAGCCAGGTCCATATGGGCGACGTTCAAAAAATGCTCATTTCTTCATAGTCTGGTTCCCTTCAATGGAGATCCTCGAAGGCGTGAGCCACCCTTTTGTTGGTGAAGGCGTTGCCGACTTTTCGGAGCACAACCTTCCTTTGACAGAGGTCCTCGAGGTTGGGTACTACCTCGAGGCTGGAGAGGATGCTATCGGTTAGCGTTCCCAATCGGTTTTGAGGTAGGAAAATCATCGCCGCCTTTCCCATATATAATATGAGGCTGTTTCTTAGGGGTTACTCTCGTCTTACGCAGTTGCCTTTTCCTTTTCGCGCCACGTTTCTAGCATTAACACGCCTGTACATCTTTTCGTCTTTTTGTTCTTTAATTTTGAGATCGCTATGGCGGCTATGTCGAGGTTAATCCGATAAGGAGAGGAGAGCTCACCCCTGGTCTTTGGGATTGTCGAGGTCTGCTGACTTAATGGTGCCGGTCGATTATGCCCTTCATTGCTCTTGTCGAGGACATCAGAGATCGAGCATGGACAAGTCGCTTCGCCCGGGTGCTGACTACTAGTATTATACCTTAGGAACCCGTATTATCGATTGGAGAATGGAGCTATACTTTTAGGTAGCGCACCCCGTGCTTTACCAGCTCTGCCTATGGCGAGAGCAGATTTAGTAGTTGTGTCTTCCTCCCTTCTTCTGTAGTGGTTATATGGGTGTCGGGCGACGCCCTTGATCTTCTAGGCTTGGCCTAAGGATTTGGCGGCCCACTCATTCTTTGAGGAGCTCGAGTGGCTAGCTTCGTCCCGGGGTGAATGAGAAGCAAAATATCATTGTGAGCATTGCGCTGTTCCTTCCTTGCTATAGCCTGATACTTCTTACTGAGATTTCTTCTGTAGACCTCCGACAAGCTTAAGTTTGGATTGCTTCATTATGGAGCTAGGCTCTGGATGAGGCTATGTCCCTCAGGCTACTTTGCGAGGAGAAGGAAGTTGGGTCAATGCACTGGTGATATAAGGCGTACTGGTGCTCGAATTACGAGAGCTATTTGATGGAGTAGGTAACTTCCCGTGGTATGCGTTTTGCTTTTTAACCTTTTATCTTAACTTCCTGCCCATTTTAGTTGCAGAGAGAGACGGAGGCTCTAGATCACCTTAGGGGTGAAGCCGACCGAGTTTAGGAATGACTGTGGCGAGCTAAGAGCTCAGGTGCAGGCTTAAGCTTCAGAAGAGAAGGATGCCTTGGCTAAAGTTCCTGCCTTCAAGGCCCAACCCTGCTTTGCTCGAGACAATGCTTTAGTTCAAGTGGATATGATCACGAAGCTCGAGTTCGAACTTTTGAAGGTGTTACGCCCCGTAGTATTACGTCGATGTTATGCTCTGTAGTAATATATTATAATAATGTTACCCCCAGCAATATTACATTACGGTGATGTTACGCTTTGCAGTATTAGGCTACAACAGTGTTGCACCCAGAAGTATTACATTACAATGATGTCACGCTTCATAGTATTAAGTTACGATGATGTTGCACCCTGAAGTATTGTAGGTTAAATTTGTCGTAAGGTAATTGCCATCAGTCCAAGTAAAAGATTATTTGGAGATTATAAGGATTATGATATTTTTCAAGCAATTTTTAAATTCATGAAGGTGAAAGGGGGAGCAAGTCAAAGAAAATAAATTTTGTCCAAGTTTGGCATTTAGGGGTAAAATACGGCCCGAGCTAAAATACCCAGTATTTATGGACTAGTGTCATACGAGGTACCACATTACCATAATAGTAAGGTGTATAAGGTATGTGAAAAGTGATTAATATTTTAAGTAAGTGGGAATAATTTTTAATTTTGCGGGTAATTAATTAATTACCGGGTAACGGGACATTTTCTAGTTAATTTATAATTGGTGATGGATTAATTGAAGTCTTGGATACGATAAGCTTGCCAAAATGTGGCAGCCACATAAACATGCATTAGGTGACTCTTGAATCACCTTGCAAGGTGGCAACATTTCAAGAGATAAGCACCTTATCTCTTGGATTAAAGAATGACATCACAACACTTCTTCAATTTATAAAAATGAAGACATTTTACATCTTCAAAGTGATGGATAGCTTCAGCAAGAAAATATATACAATATTGTGATCAAATTTATTAAGGAAGATGGAGTAAACATTCATCAAAGTAATGGATGAATTATCAACATATTCCTATGAAAATGTAGCAACAGAATTTTGCAATTCTAAGGGAGTACGGTGCAATCCTTCTCAAGAATATCGCACGGATTTTCTCCTATTTGATCCTCCATTATGTATTGTTGCAATTGACGTGTGTTAAATGGATTGTCAAAAGAATCGGCTCAGGTATGTTAAGGCTATCCCTTCTTTCTTTTGGCATGATCCATACGATACAAATATAATGTGCAAAATGCACAAATTCCATAAATGACTCTATTCATAGAGGTATTAGAGATATCTATGTTCTTAAATTTCCATGTGTCATAATATTTTATAATCTGTTCATGGGTCTTAGATAAATACGAAAGCAGAAAAGAGTTTACATTATGATATTACTCAAAGGAAAAATGGTCTTATGACATTTTGAAAGATTTTATTAACGTACTTTTCATGCATTGCATTCATGTACATTGACCCATGACCACATGGCATTATATATGCGTATATATGCATGTATGTATGTATATATATGTGCATGGGGTATGGAAAAGGTTATGGCATTATACACGTACCACCAACTGATCAGTTGGTATACATTGATGATTTTGCCCAAAGTGGCCGATATGATATGATGGGATGCCCTCAGAGGCTGATGATGTTATGAAACATGTACCTATGCACGACATGACATTCATACGCATATGCATGATGCTAAAAGTAATTTATGATTTACAGAGTTATCCAGACTTACAGGTTGAGTCAATTACTCTATATTTTTTCCATGTTTATTATGTATTTATTTATGTGCCTTACATACTCAGTACATTTTTCGTACTGACGTCCCTTTTGCCCAGGGACGTTGCGTTTCATGCCCGCAGGTCCCGATAGAAAGGTCGAGAGCCCTCCAAGTAGGCTATTAGCTTAGCTGAAGATATTGGTGCGCTCCATTTGCTTCGGAATTTGCTTGTTTGGTTAGTATAATTTAAACATGTATTGTTTGGTACAGAAGGACTCTGTCCCGAACTTTATGAAATTTATGTACTCTTAGAGTCTTGTAGACATATATCATGTACGTAAAAGATTGTACGGCCTTGTCGGCCTATGTTTTGAATTTATAAATGATTATGTTGGCCTATTAGGCCCATATGTCATGTGTATATGATGATGAAATAAGAAAGATACATTACGTTAGTACTCGGTTGAGTAAGGTACCGGTTAAGGTACTAGGTGCCCATCTCAGCCCATCAGTTTGGGTCGTGATAGAAGGTCGGGGCTGAGATCATTGATGCCCGGGCTGAAGCAGCATTGAGTCGGACTAAGGCTGACCAGAAGATGGTGATTCACCTGAAGGACGCTACTGATGCCCAAGCCAAGTTGAAGAGGGCCCTCGATTGGGAAGAGAGGATTGAAGAATATATTCGTTGCAGGTCCCGAAGAAGGGTACTTAGAGAGATCGGCACCAGGGGTTATTGTTCTTCTGGAAGAGCTGGCTTGAGCGAGGGTGGACGAGCACGATGTTCGATCATTTCTGCCTGATGTTTGGAAGAGTGAAAATGAGGTTTATAGGTCGTAGCCCTCGGGGGAGGGGCATAGATTTTGTCACTTTGCATGCGATACCTTCGAGTTTGTAGATGGGGAATGTACCTTTTCACCTTTTGTAAATAACAAAGAACTCGAGGTCTTGTTTCCTTTTGTACCCCTTTCTTCTTTGCTCTCGACTAGGTGGACTGACTTCAGCGTTGGTGAGAATCCTTAGATTTGTGATATGGTCCTAGGGCTCATAAGGCAGGCCCGGAGGCTCTTACGTGCTTGGTTGATGCGGCCTTTAGTGCAAGCTAGCATTAGAGTTCTTGTTCTTTGTTCAACTGTTTTGGGTTTAGTCTCCGAGTTAGGTTTCGACTCGAGCCTATTCGACCCTCAAGAATTTGCGTCTGTATGGGCGGGCGACAATGGCTCTTATGCCTTGCCCTTGGAAATATGTACTTTAACTATTTTTGGGTTTAGTCTCCGAGTCGGGCTGTGACTCAAGCTCAATTGACCCTCAAGTTTTTGTGTCTGCATAGGTGGGTGACAATGGCTCTTACGCCCTGGGTTGAAGCGACCTCTTATGTACGTGGCCCTGAGGCTCGTGAAGCTGGTGACGATGACTCTTACACTATGCCCTTAGGCATGTATAGTTAACTTTTTTGGATCTAGTCTCCGAATCGGGTTACGACTCGAGCTCACTTTGATCCTCAAGTTTTCAAATTTAAAGTTGGCGACAATGGATCTTATGCTTTTGGTCGTTGCGACCTTTTAGTGTGTGGCCTTGAGGCTCGTTTGGCTGGCGATAATGGCTCTTAAGCTTTTGCCCTTAGGCATATGTAGTTAACTATTTTGGATCTGGTCTCTGAATTGGGTTACGACTCGAGCTCACTTTGATCCTCAAGTTTTCAAATTTTAAGCTGGCGATAGTGGCTCTTACACTTTTGGTCCTTGCGACCTTTAGTGTGTGGCCCTGAGGCTCGTTTGGCTGACGACAATCGCTCTTACGCTTTTGCCCTTAGGCATGTATAGGCTTTGTTTTCCCCTCATTAAGGACTTTTTTAAAATAGTTTTTCTTGACCTGTTGTCGGTTCGGGAAAAACCTCGATTTCAAGTCATTAGCGGCGATGTTCGAGCACCTCAAAAGGTTTAACTCGTAGGCTGAGTAGCTCGAAGCCTTGTGATTTGGAGCTGACATGGTCGAAGCTCGTTTGCCTATTGAGGGTAGCTTGTTTTAACCAGTTCTTTTCGAAGTAGATTCGAAGTAATGGCCTGTGATTTTGTAGCGACGGTCGGGCGTCCTCGAGTTACGTTAATTAGGCTGGTGCATCCGTATTGACCGTAGTCATTTGTGTTTGGTCGGAGCTATTTTTGATCCTGAATGTGGTAGTTTAGGCGTCTACATCGAGGGTATGCCCTTTCAGGAGTCTTACAAATGCGACGTATAGCCTAAACTTTGGGATTGAGTTTTATGCCTGTAGTAAGGTCTTAAAAATGTTTCATGCCTGTTGAGATCTTACAATATTTTCATGTCTGTTGAGGTCTTATAGTTTTTTCATGTCTGTTGAGGTCTTATAGTTTTTTCATGCCTGTTGAGGTCTTACAGTTTTTTCATGCCTGTTGAGGTCTTACAGATTTTGTTGCTATGTTGAATAGACCTTTCTAGATCGAGTTTGCCCGCTCGAGGTCTTATGGACTCGGGTTTTTAAGTGAGTGGCGACTGGCGACAGTCTCCGAATCATCAAGTTTGCTTAGGCTCGAAGGCCGTTACTAGCGAGTTCGGAGTTTCCTTACTAAGGGCTTACGAGCATAGGGTTTCGACCCTTGAGGCCGTGAGTTTCTCTTTTGAACTTTTGACGTCATCCTCCGAGTACTCGTGGTACCTTCGATGTTGGAGATGCTTAGCGATTTCCGTGTTGCCTTACCTGAAGGCTTTATGATTTTGGAGTTTCGACCCGGAGGCCGTCTGAACGTTTGAATTGTCGGCGTCAGTCCCCGAGTGTTCGAGACGTTTCCGGCGGAGGAATCGTTGCCTTATCTTGTGAAGGTGTCTTTGAAAAAAGTTATTCTTTGATCATTCGGTACAATAGTACACGTATTCGCCAATGGGAGCTTGGCTATATGGACACGGTTCGTTTGACCGTTTGGCCCGGTACATTACTTTCCTATGGGGACCTCATCTGGCGTTTCATGACTTTTCCGAGCAGGTGGATTCCTGGGGGAATGCCCCCCAACGTTCAAAGTTGACTACAAAAGGAGGTTTGAGCATTTGTTGAGTTTCCCTTAGGTAGCATGCAGACGTTGCCTCGTTAAAAACCTTGCCGGTAAAACCCTTCATTTGGGACAAAAACTCGGTCGAAGGAAAAGAGTGCAATGAGTGCCTTTAGAACCTTAAGGTCTTCGAGCAGGGTTAGCGTTCATACCGCTCCAATCGGGTGCCTGCGTAAGGGTTAGTTCTAAATTCAAAACAAAAAGGGAGATGGCTGTATCTTGAAGTGAGATATGCCAGTGACGCCTCGGGGATTGATTTGCTACAATCGTAAGGGCTGATTTGTTTCAATTGCCCGAGGTGAGGATGCGGTATGGTCCTTTACTTCATTTTTCCAAGTTCGATCGAGGGTGAGGCCTGATTCGGCATTTGGTTTACTCGAGGGCGGAGGTACAAGCATTGGTACCACATCGCGTATTACGAACATTTCCCTTGCCGCATGTTGTTCCCCATAAACGGTTTTAATCCCTTCCTTTGTTGGAAATTTCATTATATGGTGAAGGGTGGACGGTACCGCTCTCATGTAGTGTATCCATGGCCACCCGAATAAGGAGTTATACCTCATGTCTCCTTCGATGACATGGAATTTGGCGTCTTGGGTTGTGTCAGCCACAGTGACATGAAGGATGATTTCTCCTTTCGTTGTTTTGCTTGCCATGTTGAATCCATTGAGGACTCGAGTGGCGGGCACGATTTGGTTGAGCAATCCGAGCTGGACCAATTTCTCGTTGACAAAGTGCTTCAGGAGATCGTCTTGAAGGCTCGATACCTCAAGCCAGATACTTCCCTTAAGATCTGTCAACACTCGACCTGGGGATAACATTGGCCGAGACCCCAACGAGCACGAGAGGCCTCCGAAGAGTGCATCCGGAGTCGGTTAAGTCTACGTGGGTAGCCTAACATTGGCCTACGTATACGTCATAAAGCTAGTTAGTTGTCCCTTCCCTCTTCCTTTATCACTAAATGTATCTTGTACTAAGTTTGGATTCTCCCCCTTATAAAAGGGGAGTTGTTAGCACTTTGTAAGGGACAACTCCAACCATTCTACACAAGATCAATAATATCTCTCTCTCTTTTTTATCTCTAACTCACTCGCTCGAGGCTATTCTTTCCATTTATTGCTTTTATACTTGTTCTTCATTTATTGCTTGATATTGGCCATAAAGAGCCTTCTTAAATTATATCCTAACTGTTATCCCCTTCCCGGTTACCCCCAATAGCTTGAGCTCGAGCTGGGTAACGACCTCAAGGCCTTTCATCGATCAGTCCGAAGCCCGGGTAGCAAGCCCCTCGGTTTGATTACTGCTCCGTTTTAACTTGTATTTCGTTATTAAACTTCATATTCCTAGCATCAACTGCTCTAACAACTAGCATAAAAATAGATCATGTATTTTTAGAGTCCCATTTACAAATTTAATTGTTATTCCATTTTCACGGTAAACGGTTTGGCGCCCACCGTGGGGCTAAAAAAATAGTGATTATTTTCTTGCTGGTTTCATTAGAAAAACACAAGTTATCTTTCATACTTTTTCTTGTCCAAGATCTTTTGATTTCAGG
Source organism: Nicotiana tabacum (assembly GCF_000715075.1). Lineage (NCBI taxonomy): Eukaryota > Viridiplantae > Streptophyta > Magnoliopsida > Solanales > Solanaceae > Nicotiana > Nicotiana tabacum. The sequence continues at coordinate 62,030,673 of NC_134097.1, forward strand.
AGAAAATGTCTAGCTTAGTAAATAGAATCGAGAACGACAACCTCGAAAACCATGGGGAAAACGGTGTGGCTATTCTAGTTGTCGGCGCACCACCGCAAAATCTCGATAATGCGCCCAGACTGATTTTAGCGGACGCGAATTCACAGGACGCACAACAGGTCAATGAAACTTCACACACCAATAGGAGCATACGACATGACAACCAATAGGAAGCCCAAAAAACCCCAGCTCGGGAAGAACAGGAAGTTAGTCATTATGTTATTTTTGAAATGTTGCAGGCACAACAGTTGGCTATCGCTCAGTTACAATTCCATCCGAAAAATCCCAGCACAGCAGCGACGGAAATTGCTCCCCCAGTCGAACAACCCGAGAGATCGAGCAATAACGGGTCGATAGCCGACCCTACCATAGTAAAAATGCTTGAGGATCGAACGAAAAGGATCGAATCAGGAGAGAAAATGATAGCAACCAACGATAGGAAGGTCAAGACCTACAACTCTAGGGTCCACCAGATACCGAGTGCGCCCCCAGTCCTCAAGGGCGTGGATTTGAAGAAGTTCATACAAAGGCCGTTCCCCGAGGAGGCGGCCCCGAAAGCTATCCCAAAGAAGTTTAGAATGCCGGAACTCCCTAAGTACAATGGGACCACTGACCCGAATGAGAATGTTACAGCCTACACCCATGCGGTAAAAGGCAACGATATAAAGAATGACGAGATCGAGTCCGTATTATTGAAACATTCTGGGAAACACTCTTGAAGGGGGCCATGATGTGTTATCACAATGTTACAACCCATATCCACATGTTATAGTTCATGCCATATACTAGTTAACATAAATCCAAGAAGGAATTATCTTTGAGATGATAAGAAGTCAATCCTATTGGTCTTAAGTGATACAAGAGTGTATAAAGGTGATTAACCAGTATTAGAAGTTAAACGAATCAAGGATGTTGTAACTCGTATTTTCAGGTAATCTAGCGGTGCTTAATACACTCAAGAGGTCATTTATTAAGGTATTTTAATCATATAATATCCGTATCATAAGTCATGAAGTCAAACGAGTTATGAAACAAAAGTCGACAAAAGTTGTCGCAACTTAGATAATTTTACTTAAACATTGGGTCAAATGTTTCTAATCTTTTCTCATAATTTACAAGGAATTACGGGGTTATCTACCAACAAAATTAAAGATATATGAGTCTAGTTTCCAACGCATTAAACCGTTCATCGATACGATCTCGGAGTAGAGAGATATTCGCGTTTTCGCGAGACTGCGCCAAGCACCTCTCTATGGGGCCCACTTAGTCGGTTTAAGATATTTGGACCTATATAGGATGACTCCAACCCGTTTTAAGTCATTTCTTTTCACTATTTTCAGAACTTATAACCCTAGGAACATCCTCTCAAGGTTCTCTCAAGATTCAAGACCCAAAATAAGGGCAAACAACACAAATCAAGTGTCGGGAATTCCGTGGCGCTAGTAAGTCTCTTGTTCTTCTTGTTGTTGCTCATTTTTGTGTCGTTCCAGCTCGTGTATGAGGTTATTTTAAAGGGTTTATGTTCTGTAAATACTCCCTAATGTTCTTAATATCAATCCTAGGTGATTTCAAGCCTTCTAAAGTGATTCTAGTGCTGAAAAACACTAATTAATCGCTAGTTTCATTTTTTTGTTGTTGTGGCAGCATTGGAGGGATATTTCTTGGAAATTTAAGGTCAAATTGGAGTTGTTCTTTCTTTATAAAGGTAAGGAACCTCTTACTCTATATGTATTTAAGATTATCCAAGTTGCGGCTAAGCCATTGAAGCTAGAACTTGTGAGATATATATCGAAAGGCTTGGTAGTAATGTTATTGTTTTGTGGACTGTTTTGCGTTGTTGTTGGTCTGCATATTTTACTACTATCTTGTGGAGTTTTGGATGAGGAAGGGTGTGGAGAAACACCTTATATATGTAGGGTTATGGGCTGATAGTTATTCGTAACATTTCCAGGTTGTTTGACACGACTACGGTGGTCGTCGTATGTATGGAGTGATTAGGCTGTGTGTGGACTATTTTGGGAGGCTCAATATGTTTATTATTGATGTTGTTTGGGCTGTTTGGTGACTGTTTTGAATGGTGTGAGGTCATATATATAGGGGAGGTGCTGTCCGTTTCATCGTAAAATAGGTTGTGGTCGATACATAATAGTTATGACGCTTAAATGATAACGATAGTATCGTTTCTCTTATTGTAGACTAAGGAGTTTTGACAATTGCATAGCTTGAGATTGGGGCAGTATATACAAGGTATGTTAGGCTATCCCTTTCCTTCTTTTGCACGACTCCGATTGTACATAATGTAATGAACGATCTTCCAAGATACTCTACTCTTAGAAGCTAGCAGTACTTACATTGTTTTCCCTCTTATGGAACGATTGATGTTAATGTTGCTTCTCTTAGTCTTATGTTATCAATGTTATTGGTACTTCCTGATTCTTATAAGGTTCATAGTGAAGAGTTAGTCCTAATAACATGTACAGAGGATACCGACCTTACGTCACTCCGAAAGGTTTAGAATGTGATTCCATGAGTCGAGCATGCATTATATATATGTATCTATTTTACTCTATCGAGCCACGCTATAATTGGCCGGGTACGGCACCTATTGTGCAACCACTGATCAGTTGGGTTTTACCGAGCTCCATGTGGCCGGGTACGATTTTACCAAGCCTATTATGGCCGGGTACGATATGATGATGATGCCCACGAGGCGAATGCTTTAAAGGTTTATGTATTTATACATATGTATCATGCATTTCATGTAAGTAGTCCTCAGAGGTACTAAGATGTTACAGGTTGTATATTCTCTATCCTTGCTTACATTACTGATCGTATTTATGGTTCCTTGCCTTACATACTCAGTACTTTATTCGTACTGACGTCCTTTTATTTGTGGACGCTGCATGTCGTGCTGCAGGTCCTGATAGACAGGCAAGTGCAGCTCCCCCACCACAGTAGACTGTCCAGTTCAGCGGTGATTGGCGAGATCCCTTCTCCGGACTTGCCTTGGTCTTGGTATGCAATTTTTGTTATAGACATTATGGGTATGTCGGGGCCCTATTCCGGCTATGTTGCAACACTTATGTTCTTTTAGAGGCTCATAGACAGGTGTCGACTCATGTATAGTTTGGTATGCCTTGTCGGCTAGTTTTTGTTGTATAGTCTTTCATAGTAGCGTGGTAGCTCATACCTTATATGTAGTTTCTTGATTGTCTAGTCATCCCCTGCTTTGTATGTTCATGCCGTCATATTTTATTGCTGGTTGTCCATGATCCAGGTCTACCATTTATATTGATCTTGTCATCCCTAAAAGATAATAATGAAGGTTAGATGAAATGTACGTTGGTGCTCGGCAAGTGTGGTCGGGTGCTAGTCATGGCCCTCCTGTTTGGGTCGTGACAGATTCGAATTAGAGCAAGTCTGTCCTAGGGGTTGTCTATGAGCCGTGTCTAGTAGAGTCTTGATTATGGATGTGTAGCGCGCCACATTTATAATCAGGTGGCTACATGACATCTAGGGTTGTTACCTTCTTCCTGAATCTAGATCGTGCGTAGAGTTGAGTCGTAAGTGTTTGTCTCTAATATTAACCTTGTTTTTTCAGTGATGCCTTCTACTAGGAAGCAAACGATTAGTAGACGGCTTGATACAGCAGCGGAAGAGGGTACCAGTCAGGTTCCCCAAGTCAGAGCAGGACAAAGTGAGGCTCAAAGTGAGATGCCCTCTCATACCTCATCTACTCCATCTCCTCCAGAGGATATTAGTAGGCACCCAGTGCCTCCAGTTCCTCCGTCTGGCACTCCAGACCAGGATATGCAGAGTGCTTTGCAGTTATTGACTAGCTTGGTAGCTGCTCAGGCTCAGAGGCAGAATACAGGTGCTGCTGAGAAACCAGTTAGTACAAGAGTTCGTGATTTTATTAATTTAGACCCTCCAGTGTTTACCGGATCAGACCCGAAGGAGGACCCACAGACTTTTATTGACCAGGTTCATCGTACACTTCGGGTTATGCATGTTAGTGATACAGAGGCAGTAGAGTTGGCTTCTTATCGGCTACGGGATTTAGCGGTTCTCTGGTATGATAGTTGGGAGAGATCCAGGGGTCCGAACCCTCCTCCAGCTGTGTGGAAGGAATTTTCTGAGGCCTTTCTTCGTCACTACTTGCCAGTTGAGATACGACGAGCTAGAGCTGATAAGTTCTTGAACCTTAGACAAGGTAATATGAGTGTGCGAGAGTACAGTATGCAGTTTGATTCTTTGGCAAGGTATGCTCCCCATATGGTGGCCGAGATGAGTGATAGGGTGCATATGTTCGTGAATGGGTTGGGACCACATCTGATAAATGAGTGTACGACAGCCTCCTTGGTGGAGGGCATGGATATTTCCCGTATTCAAGCTTATGCCCAGACCCTAGAGGATCGTAAGCGCCAGCAGAGGGCAGTTAGGGAGCAGGATAGGGGCCAGCATAAGAGGGCGAGATTTGCAGGGTATTCTGATGACTTTAGAGGCCGCATCAGGCCACAGTTTTCGAGGAGTTCGGCGCCACCTGTAGCTAGTGCTCCTCCACAGTTTCAGAGGCCTCGATATGATCGATCCTATTCTGGTCCAGGTCAGAGTTCGTGGGCATCTGGCTCGCAACATCATAGGGATACTAGTCAGATGAGACCCCCAACACCACATTGTGATCAGTGCGGCAAGGCCCACTTTGGACTGTGTCGTCGAGGTTCTGATGCATGCTATTCGTGCGGGCAACCTGGCCATATGATGCGGGATTGTCCTAATAGAGGAGGTGATGGTATAGCTCAGCCGACTGGATCTGTGTCTGGTTCTTCCTCATCAGTTCTACCTCCAGCACGGGGTTTTCAGCAGTCGACAGGTCGTGGTAGGGGTAGAGGTGCAGTGCCGAGTTCGAGTGGTGCTCAAAATCGAACCTATGCTCTAGTAGGTCAACAGGATCTCGAGTTGTCTCCAGATGTTGTTACAGGTATTATATCTGTGTTTTCTTATGATGTATATGCGCTGATTGATCCGGGATCTACATTATCATATGTTACACCCTTTGTGGCTAATAAGTTTGGCATTGAACCTGAATTGATAAGTAAACCCCTCGCGGTATCTACTCCGATAGGAGATTCTGTGATTGCTAGAAGGGTATATAGAGGTTGCACTGTGATGATTTGTAGTCGTCAAACCTCGGCAAATTTATTTGAGTTAGAAATGGTTGATTTTGATGTGATAATGGGATGGACTGGTTGGCCTCATGCTATGCAAATGTTGACTGTCGTACGAAGATGGTTAGGTTCCAATTTCTGGGTGAACCCGTCATTGAATGGAAAGGGAACATTGCTACACCGAAAGGTAGGTTTATTTCCTATCTTAAGGCAAGGAAAATGATCTCAAAAGGTTACATTTATCATCTCGTTCGCGTTAGGGATGCAGAGGCGAAACCGCCTACTTTACAATCAATCCCTGTGGTCAACAAATTCCCAGATGAACTCCCAGGCCTTCCTCCTGAAAGGGAGATTGAGTTTAGCATTGATGTGTTGCCTGACACTTGGTGATGTCGTTCGGGCTAACAAATGCCCCAGCAGCTTTTATGGATCTCATGAATACTATATTCAGGCCCTATCTTGATGTGTTCGTGATTGTATTCATTGATGACATTCTAGTGTATTCTCGTTCGGAGGCGGAACATGCAGGCCACTTGCGGATAGTATTACAGACGCTTCAGGATCGTAAGTTATATGCTAAGCTCTCCAAATGTGAATTCTGGCTGAACTCAGTAGCATTCCTTGGTCATGTGATATCTGATGAGGGTATTAGTGTCGACACTCAGAAGATCGATGCAGTAAAGAATTGGCCGAGACCTACAACACCATCAGAAGTCCGCAGCTTCCTAGGACTAGCAGGATATTATAGGCGGTTTGTAGAAGGATTTTCCTCTATATCATCACCATTGACTAAGTTAACACAAAAAGCTACCAAATTCCAGTGGTCTGACACTTGTGAACGTAGTTTTCAGGAGCTGAAGAATCGATTGACATCTGCACCAGTGCTCACTCTTCCTGAAGGAACAGAAGATTATGTAGTATATTGTGATGCCTCAGGTATAGGTTTGGGGTGCGTATTGATGCAGCGTGGGAATGTGATTGCTTATGCATCAAGACAATTGAAGAAGCATGAAAAGAATTATCTAACCCATGATTTGGAATTGGCTGCAGTAATATATGCTTTGAAGATATGGCGGCACTACTTATACAGCGTCCATGCTGACATCTACACAGATCACAAGAGTTTACAATACATCTTCAAGCAGAAAGAGTTGAATTTGAGGCAGCGTAGGTGGCTTGAATTATTGAAAGACTACGACGTCGAGATATTGTATCATCCCGGTAAAGCCAATGTTGTGGCAGACGCTCTCAGCCGTAAATCAATGTGGATCTTAGTACATATTGAGGCAGGTAGATGGGGGTTGATTAAAGAGCTTCATCAGCTAGCCAATATGAGAATCAGATTGTTAGACTCTGATGACGAAGGTGTTACTGTACAGAATACATCAGAATCATCTTTGGTAGCCGAGGTAAAAGCACGACAATATGAAGATCCTATCTTAGTACGATTAAGAGAAAGCATTCAACAGTGTAAAAGTATGGCTTTTGGGATCGGAAAAGATGGGGCACTGAGATACCAGAGCCGATTATGTGTGCCTAATGTGACAGGGTTGCGAGAGAAGATTATGAATGAGATTCATCAATCCCGATATTCCATCCATCCCGGCTCGACAAAGATGTATCATGATGTCAAGGAGCAATATTGGTGGGATAATATGAAGAAGTCTATTGCAGAATTTGTAGCCCAGTGTCCCAATTGTCAACAAGTAAAGATAGAACATCAGAAACCCGGTGGATTGCTTCAAAATATAGAAATTCCGACATGGAAGTGGGAGGTGATTAATATGGACTTCATTATTGGATTACCTCGCTCTTATCATAAGTTTGACTCCATTTGGGTGATAATTGATCGACTTACAAAATGTGCCCATTTTCTGCCAGTGAAGACAACTTATACGGCTGAAGATTATGCAAAGTTGTATATCAAAGAGATTGTTAGGCTTCATGGTGTGCCCATATCTATTATATCAGACCGAGGAGCTCAATTTACGGCTAACTTTTGGAGGTCTTTCCAGAAGGGTTTAGGCACACAGGTAAATCTCAGCACTGTATTTCATCCGCAGACTGACGGACAGGCTGAACGTACCATTCAGACACTGGAAGATATGCTACGAGCATGTGTTTTAGATTTTAAGGGGAATTGGGATGATCATCTTCCACTCATAGAATTCGCCTATAATAATAGCTACCATTCCAGTATTAAAATGGCCCCATACGAGGCACTATACGGGAGGAGATGTAGATCACCAGTTGGATGGTTCGAAGTCGGTGAAACAGAATTATATGGGCCAGATTTGATTCACCAAGCTATTGAGAAGGTGAAAGTGATACAAGAGCGATTGAGGACGGCACAAAGCAGGCAAAAATCTTATTCTGATATCCGACGTCGTGATCTAGAGTTTGAGGTTGGTGATTGGGTTTTCCTGAGGATCTCACCAATGAAGGGTATTATGCGTTTTGGGAAGAAAGGTAAGCTGAGTCCAAGGTATATCGGGCCATATAAAATTCTTCGACGGATTGGACAGGTTGCTTATGAGTTAGAATTGCCATCCGAATTGGAATTTGTCCACCCGGTATTCCATGTATCTATGTTGAGAAAATGTATTGGAGACCCTTCTCGAGTCATCCTTATCAAAGATGTACAAGTTACAGAGGACCTATCATATGAAGAAGTGCCAGTGGCGATATTAGATCGGCAAGTCCGCAAGCTGAGAACAAAAGATGTAGCTTCCATCAAAGTATTGTGGAGGAACAAAAATATGGAAGAAATGACATGGGAAGCAGAAGAGGAGATGAAGTCTAAATACCCTTACTTATTCCAGAATGAAGATAACAAGGATGCTGGTGGAAGACAGGATACATTGGAAGGTGAAACGGCTCTATGAGGTAAGCAATAATTTGAGAATACTCCTCCTTAATACAAAATAGTGATATGTAGATAATGTAAATATGCATAATGCTTTGTGTAGCCTTGTGAAGCCATATGTTGGGCTTAATTACTTGCAAGTTTTGCTAGTGACCATTTTATAGGGGAAAATTGATCGGAAATTTCCATTGGAATCCACGATGATTTAAACTCCCCATAAACCCTTACATTCGAGGACGAATGTTCCTAAGGGGGGGGGAGGGTGTTACAACCCATATCCACATGTGTTAGTTCATGCCATATACTAGTTAACATAAATCCAAGAAGGAATTATCTTTGAGATGATAAGAAGTCAATCCTATTGGTCTTAAGTGATACAAGAGTGTATAAGGGTGATTAACCAGTATTAGAAGTTAAACGAATCAAGGATGTTGTAACTCGTATTTTCAGGTAATCTAGCGGTGCTTAATACACTCAAGAGGTCATTTATTAAGGTATTTTAATCATATAATATCCGTATCATAAGTCATGAAGTCAAACGAGTTATGAAACAAAAGTCGACAAAAGTTGTCGCAACTTAGATAATTTTACTTAAACATTGGGTCAAATGTTTCTAATCTTTTCTCATAATTTACAAGGAATTACGGGGTTATCTACCAACAAAATTAAAGATATATGAGTCTAGTTTCCAACGCATTAAACCGTTCATCGATACGATCTCGGAGTAGAGAGATATTCGCGTTTTCGCGAGACTGCGCCAAGCACCTCTCTATGGGGCCCACTTAGTCGGTTTAAGATATTTGGACCTATATAGGATGACTCCAACCCGTTTTAAGTCATTTCTTTTCACTATTTTCAGACCTTATAACCCTAGGAACATCCTCTCAAGGTTCTCTCAAGATTCAAGACCCAAAATAAGGGCAAACAACACAAATCAAGTGTCGGGAATTCCGTGGCGCTAGTAAGTCTCTTGTTCTTCTTGTTGTTGCTCATTTTTGTGTCGTTCCAGCTCGTGTGGGAGGTTGTTTTAAAGGGTTTATGTTCTGTAAATACTCCCTAATGTTCTTAATATCAATCCTAGGTGATTTCAAGCCTTCTAAAGTGATTCTAGTGCTGAAAAACACTAATTGATCTCTAGTTTCATTTTTTTGTTGTTGTGGCAGCATTGGAGGGATATTTCTTGGAAATTTAAGGTCAAATTGGAGTTGTTCTTTCTGTATAAAGGTAAGGAGCCTCTTACTCTATATGTATTTAAGATTATCCAAGTTGCGGCTAAGCCATTGAAGCTAGAACTTGTGAGATATATATCGAAAGGCTTGGTAGTAATGTTATTGTTTTGTGGACTGTTTTGCGTTGTTGTTGGTCTGCATATTTTACTACTATCTTGTGGAGTTTTGGAGGAGGAAGGGTGTGGAGAAACACCATATATATGTAGGGTTATGGGCTGATATTTATTCGTAACATTTTCAGGTTGTTTGACACGACTACGGTGGTCGTCGTATGTATGGAGTGATTAGGCTGTGTGTGGACTATTTTGGGAGGCTCAATATGTTTATTATTGATGTTGTTTGGGCTGTTTGGTGACTGTTTTGAATGGTGTGAGGTCATATATATAGGGGAGGTGCTGTCCGTTTCATCGTAAAATAGGTTGTGGTCGATACATAATAGTTATGACGCTTAAATGATAACGATAGTATCGTTTCTCTTATTGTAGACTAAGGAGTTTTGACAATTGCATAGCTTGAGATTGGGGCAGTATATACAAGGTATGTTAGGCTATCCCTTTCCTTCTTTTGCACGACTCCGATTGTACATAATGTAATGAACGATCTTCCAAGATACTCTACTCTTAGAAGCTAGCAGTACTTACATTGTTTTCCCTCTTATGGAACGATTGATGTTAATGTTGCTTCTCTTAGTCTTATGTTATCAATGTTATTGGTACTTCCTGATTCTTATAAGGTTCATAGTGAAGAGTTAGTCCTAATAACGTGTACAGAGGATACCGACCTTACGTCACTCCGAAAGGTTTAGAATGTGATTCCATGAGTCGAGCATGCATTATATATATGTATCTATTTTACTCTACCGAGCCACGCTATAGTTGGCCGGGTACGACACCTATTGTGCAACCACTGATCAGTTGGGTTTTACCGAGCTCCACGTGGCCGGGTACGATTCTACCAAGCCTATTATGGCCGGGTACGACATGATGATGATGATGCCCACAGAGGCGAATGCTTTAAAGGTTTATGTATTTATACATATGTATCATGCATTTCATGTAAGTAGCCCTCAGAGGTACTAAGATGTTACAGGTTGTATATTCTCTATCCTTGCTTACATTACTGATCGTATTTATGGTTCCTTGCCTTACATACTCAGTACTCTATTTGTACTGACGTCCTTTTATTTGTGGACGCTGCATGTCGTGCTGCAGGTCCTGATAGACAGGCAAGTGCAGCTCCCCCACCACAGTAGACTGTCCAGTTCAGCGGTGATTGGCGAGATCCCTTCTCCGGACTTGCCTTGGTCTTGGTATGCAATTTGTTATAGACATTATGGGTATGTCGGGGCCCTATTCCGGCTATATTGCAATACTTATGTTCTTTTAGAGGCTCATAGACAGGTGTCGACTCATGTATAGTTTGGTATGCCTTGTCGGCTAGTTTTTGTTGTATAGTCTTTCATAGTAGCGTGGTAGCTCATACCTTATATGTAGTTTCTTGATTGTCTAGTCATCCCCTTCTTTGTATGTTCATGCCGTCATATTTTATTGCTGGTTGTCCATGATCCAGGTATACCATTTATATTGATCTTGTCATCCCTAAAAGATAATAATGAAGGTTAGATGAAATGTACGTTGGTGCTCGGCAAGTGTGGTCGGGTGCTAGTCATGGCCCTCCTGTTTGGGTCGTGACACACAACTTGGCTCCTAACTCCATAGATTCATTCGCCATGCTAGAAGACTCCTTCGTAAAGGCACATGCCGATGCCATCAAAGTAGCGATGAGGATGTTTGACGTTTTCAAAATCAAGTACAGGGAGAACAAAATGCTGCGGGAATTCATTTCTTGCTTTCAGATGGAGCGGATGGAGCTACCGCTAGTCTCCGACGACTAGGCAGTGTAGTCCTTTACTCAAGGTATGAATGAACGAAGCTCGGTAGCTTCGAAATAGCTAAAATAGAACCTGATCGAGTACCCAGCTGTGATCTGGTCAGACGTCCAAAACCGGTACCTATCAAAGATCAAGGCTGAGGATGACCTATCGGGAGCCCTTTGGGCTCAGTATACCCGAGAAGGCTCCTAGCAAAGGAACCAAAATTAAACAAAGAAAGGTATCAGCCATACCTCGAAGATAGGAGGAATGCCCCGAGGCGCAACCTACCTCGCAATGATCAGAGAGTGGATCGAGGACAGGATCCTCAAGGGCTCATCGATAGAGCTAGGTTCGATCAGAACGTAGTGACAACGTGTGCGCCCCACTTGTCAGAATACAACTTCAACGTCGATGTGTCGGATATTGTGTTCGCCATCAGTAAAATCAAAGACGCCAAGTGGCCCAAACCTATACAATCAGATCCTTCGCAATGGAATTACAACTTGGTATGCGAATTTTACAACACGCACGGCCACATGATTGATGATTGTCATCAGCTATAAAGAATAGGTAGCTCGAATACTTAACAATGGACATCTCTGGGAATTCCTTAGCGATCGAGCTAAAAATTAGTTCCGGGAAAGGGAGGCAACCAAGAAGAACTAGGCAAACGAGTCGCAACATGATCATGGGGGGTGTCGATGCCCCGCAGGAACCCGTAATGAGAAGAACGAAAATATCTATCACTAGAGAAAAGCAGACTTGGGGATATATTCCCAATGATGCCCTCACATTCAGCAAAGAAGACACCGAGACCTTGTCTCAACCCTACAATGATGCACTGGTAATCTCCTTGATTGTAAATTCTTTTCAAATAAAATATGTACTCGTGGATCCAGGTAGCTCGGCTAATATTGTCAGGTCAAAGGTGATAGAACAGCTTGGATTGCTCAACCAAATCGTGCCTACCACTCGAGTCCTCAACGGATTCAACATGGCAAGCAAAACAACGAAAGGCAAAATCATCCTTCCGGTCACCGTGGCAGGCACGACCTGAGATGCCAAATTCCATGTTATCGAAGGAGACATGAGGTATAATGCCTTATTCAGGGGGCCGTGGATGCACTGCATGAGAGCAGTACCGTCCACCATTCACCAGATGATAAAATTTCCAACAAAGGACAGAATTAAAACCGTGTACGGGGAACAGCATGCGGCGAGGGAAATAATCACAATACATGATGTGGTACCAACGTTCGTACTTCCTCCCCCGAGGAAACCAAAGGGCGAATCGGGCCTCACCCTAGATCGAACTTGGCAAAACGAAGTAAAGAACCATACCGCGTCTTCACCTCGGGCAATTGAAACAAATTAGCCCTCACAATTGTAGCAAATCAATCCCGAGGCGTTGCCAGCATATATTACTTCAAGGTACAACCATCTCCCTTTTTGTTTTGAAGTTAGGGCTAACCCTTATGCAGGCACTCGATCGGAACGGTCAGAACGCTAACCCTGCCTGAAGACCTTAAGGTTCTAAAACGCACCCATTGCACTGTTTTCCTTCAACCGAGTTTTTGTCCCAAAAGAAGGGTTTTACCAGCAAGGTTTGATAAGGCAACATCTGCGAGCTGCCTAAGGGAAACTCAGCAAAAGCTCAAAACTTCTTTTATAATCAATTTGAACGATGAAGGGCATCCCCCCCAGAAAGCCACCCACTCGAAAAAGTCATGAAAGGCCAAATGGGGTTCCTGTAGGAAAGTAATGTACCGGGCCATACGATCAAACGAACCGTGTCCATATAGACAAGCTCTCGTCGGCGAATACGTCTAATATTGTACCGAACGATCAAAGAATACCTTTTGTCAAAAACACCTTTGCAAAATAAGGTAATAATTCCTCTGCCAGAAATGTTCCGAACGCTCAGGGACTGACGTCGGCAGTTCAACACTCAGACGACCTCTGTGTTGAAACTCCGAAATCATAAAACCTTCAAATAAGGCAACACAGAAATCGCCAGGCATCACCAACATCGAAGGTACCTTATGTACTCGGAGACTAACATCAAAAGTTTGAAAGAGAAATGCACAACCTCAAGGGATGGAACCCTATGCTCGTATGCCCTCAATGAGGCCACTCTGAACTCGCGAGCAATGGCCTTCGAGCCTAAGCAAACTCGACGACTCGGAGACTATCACCAGTCGCCACTCACTTAAAAACCCAAAGACGTAAGACCCCGAATGGGCAAACTCAGTCTACCAAGATCTATTCAATATAACAACAAAAATTGTAAGAACTCAACAACATGAGAAAACTATAAGACCTCAACATGCATGAAAAAACTGTAAGACCTCAACGACATGAAAAAACTATAAGACCTCAACGGCATGACAAAACTGTAAGACCTCAACAGGCATGAAAAAACTGTAAGAACTCAACAGGCATGAAAAACTGTAAGACCTCAACAGGCATGAAAATTTTGTAAGACCTTACAACGGGCATAAAACTCAATCCCAAAGTTTAGGCTATATGTCGCATTTGTAAGACTCCCGAAGGGGTATACCCTCGATATAGACGCCTAAACTACCACACTCGGGGATAAAAAATGGATCCGGCCAAACATAAATGACTACGGTCAATACAACTGCACCAGCCAAATTAACGCGACTCAGGGATGCCCTACCGTCGCTAACAAAATCACATGCCATTACTTCGAATCTACTTCAAAAAGAGCCAGTTAAAATAGGCTACCCTCAACAGGCAAACGAGCTTCAACCATGTCAACTCCAAATCACGAGGCTTTGAGCTACTCAGCCTACAAGCTAAAGCTTCTGAGGTGCTCGAACATTGCCGCTAACGACTTGAAATCGAGGTTCTTCACGAACCAACGATGGGTCTGGCAAAATTATTTTAATAAAGTCCTTAATGAGGGGAAAACAAAGCCTACACATGCCTAAGGGCAAAAGCGTAAGAGCCATCGTCGCCAGCCAAATGAGCCTCCGGGCCACACATTAAAAGTTTGCAATGGCCAAAAGCGTAAGAGCCACTATTTCCAGCTTAAAATTTAAAAACTTGAGGGTCAAAGTGAGCTCGAGCTGTAACCATATTTGGAGGCCGGATCCAAAAATGTTAACTATAAATGCCTAAGGGCATAGTGTAAGAGCCATCATCGCCAGCTTCACGAGCCTCAGGGCCACATACATAAGAGGTCGCTTCGACCCAAGGCGTAAGAGACATTGTCTCCAGCCCAAACAAAAGAAGAAGGAGAGCTTGAGGGTCAATTAAGCTCGAGTTGCAACCCGACTCGGAGACTGAATCCAAAATAGTTAAAGTACAAATGCCCAAGGGCAAGGCGTAAGAGCCATTATTGCCCGCCCATAGAGACGCAAAAGCTTAAGGGTAGAATAGGCTCGAGTCGAAACCCGACTCGGAGACTAAACCCAAAACAGTTGAACAAAGCATAAGGGCTCTAATGCCAACTTTCACTAAAGGCCATATCAACCAAGTGCGTAAAAGCCTCCGGGCCGGCATTGTGAGCCCTAGGGCCATATCACAAATCTAAGGATTCTCACCAATGCTGAAACTGGTCTATCTGGTCGAGAGCAAAGTAGAAAGGGGTACAAAAGAAGCAAACCTCGGGTTCTTTGTTATTTACAAAGTGTGAAAAGGTACATTCCCCATCTGAAAACTCGAAGGTATCACATGCAAAATGGCAAAATCTATGCCCCTCCCCCGAGGGCTACAACTTATCATCCTCGTCTTCACCCTCCCAAACATCAGGGAGAAATTATTGAGCATCACGCTCGTCCACCCTCGATCAAGCCAGCTCTTCCGGAAGAAAAAAACACCTGGTGTCAATCTCTCCAAGTACCATTCTTCGGTGACTGCAACAAATATATTCCTCGATCCTCTTATCATGGTCGGGGGCCATTTTCAACTCGTCTTAGGCATCGATAGCATCCTTCAAATGAATCGCCTTCTCCTGAACAACCTTAGTCCGACTCAATACTGCTTCAGCCCGAGCATCAACGATTTTAGCCCTGACTTTCGAATGTTTGGACTCGAGCTTCGTGATCATATCCGCTTGAACTGAAGGAATGTCACGAGCCAAGCGGGGTTGGGCCTCGCAGGCAGGAGATTTAGCCAAGACTCCCTTCTCTAAAGCTTACGCATATACATGAGCTCTTATCACGCCACAATCGTTCCTATACTCGGTCGGCTTCACCCCTAAGGTGCTTTAGAGACCTCATTTTTCTATGCAACTGAAATAGGCAAAAAGTTAAACTAAAGAGGTTAAAAAGCGAAACGTATACCATGAGAAGTTACCTGCTCCATCAAATAGCTCTCGTAATTCGAGCACCAGTATGCCTCATATCGTAGTACATCGACCCTACTTCCTTCTCCTCATAAAAGAGCCTAAGGGACATACCCTCATCTAAAGCCTAGCTCCACAATGACGCAGTCCAAATTCAAGATTGTCGGAGGTCTACATAAGAAAACTCAATAAGAAGTATCAGGTGATAGCGAGGAAGGAACAACGCAATGCTCACCATGATATTTTTCCTCCCATTCACCCCGGGACAAAGCCCGCTACTAACGCTCATTGAGGAATAAGTGGGCCGCTAGATCTCAAGCGAGCCTGGAAAATTAGGGGCATCACCCGACGCCCGTATAACCACTATAGAAAAAGGGAGGAAGACACAACTACTAAATCCACTCTCGCCATAGGTAGAACTGGTAAAGCACTGGGCGTGCCGCCTAAGAGTATAGCTCCATTTTCCAATAAATAATATAGGTTCCTAAGGTATAATACCAGCAGTTAGCACTCGGACGAAACGACTTGTCCATGCCCGGTCTCTACCGTACCCGACAACATCAACGAAGGGCGTAATCGACTGGTACCATGAAGTCAGCAGATCTCGATTATCTCGAAAACTAGGATGGGAGCTCTCCGCCCTCGTTTCGGATGAATCCCAACATTGCCACCATAGCAGTCACAAAGTTGAAATACTAAAAGGCGGAAGGATGTACAGGCTTGTTAATACCGGAAACATAGAATAGGAAGAAAATGGCAACTGCGTGAGATGGGGTAACCCCTGAGAATGTGGAAACAGGCTCGTATTATATGTGGGAAGGGAGGCAATGATTCACCTACCCCAAAGCCGATCTAAAACACTAATCGATAGCATCCTCTCCAGCCTCAAGGCGGTACCCGATCTCGAGGACATCCGTCAAAGTAAGGCTGCGCTCCGGAGAGCCGACAATGCCTTCTCCAACACAAGGGTGGCACACGAATTTGAAGATCTCCATCAAATGGAACCAGGCTATGAATAAATGAGCATTGTTTGAACGTCGCCTATACGGACCTAGCTCCGGGTGCTATCCAGGATCGGAAAACCCCCCTTTTTCAAAATCTATCTACAACACCATAAGGCTATTCATACTAAAATTTACTTCCAGATGGTCCGAGTGCAAGCGAGCCTTCTCTCGGGGACTTCTTTCAAAAAATCACAAGCACCCTCCATCCACGGGTCCCCGAGCAAATTTCTTCTCAAAGGTTATTACGAAGCTCAACTCGTAAGTCACAACCCCGAAGCCCAAAACATTATTCTCATTTCTGCACAAAGCCACTTCCATCAACAGAAGGCCGGAAGGAATACTTGCATCCGGGTTCAGTATTAGCAATGACAAATAAGATTGTGCATTCGGAGACGCACCAAACATAAAGAAATAAAACAAGTATCAAAGAGAGGAGTCAAGACAATATCTTTGTATTCATAAATGTTCTTTTACAACGGCCCTCAAGGGGTCCTTACATATGATTACAAAAGCCCACAAGGGGATCCTTACATAGGAACAAAGAAGTTAAAGGGTGTGCATACAACAAAAGTCTTAGAATCTAGCCTATTCCTAAAGTGCGTCCCCAATAGCGGCATCTTCGGCATCATCTCCTCAGACGTGCGACATCAAAGACAATATCTTCCAAGTCCAATCCCCTAGGGAGAATCATCTCGACACTCCCGGATGGCATCTTCAAAAGGGAGGATACAAAAGAGGTAAGTGATGGACAAGAGCAAAGTGGCGAAGGAGAAGCCGAAAGGAGACATGAAGTGGCTGGGTGAAAAATCTGGCTAGTATGAACTCCGCCAGTATTAGTATTATAAAGCCACTTCTTGAGATGTTGCCTCGGCCTAGGAGGCGGCGACCAGTAGAAAGTGACGCCATACCCTAAGGAATCCAAAGGGAGTGTAATACACCAAGCCGAAGAAGGAGGGTGAGCAGCAGGTGTATAATCCGAGCCCCCTCTTGAGAAATGGTGTATAATCCAAATACTTCCTCGGGTTGGAATAAATCGGTCCTCTACTTCATCACCCCGAGCTAACGGAGACACCAACAACAACATCAACAATAACAACAATAACAATAGCATCAAGGCAGCACAACTTCGTCCGACCAGAGAATGTTCGGGAGTTAGGCCGTAGCGCGCATGATGTCGACGTATAATCTTGAGGCCATGGGCCTTAAACATTGTGAAATAGGAAAGAATAAAGATAGCAAGAAAGGAGGAAAGGATAGATATCGTAGGATGCTTGGGTGAAAAACTGATCATAAGAAGCCTCATTTATAGAGGAGAAGGGAAAGGTAACCGACGACGCCATGATCACCCTCAAAAAACACAATGACAGGCACATTCAATGCGTTTATAGAAACTGAATCAACTGCAACATTATGACCCCGAAGAACGAGGAATCACGACATATCGAATATCCCTGAAAAAGCAAAATGGTGAAACGTTTCGGCACTCATGAAGGGTTACGCCATCAGCACGATGTCATTATGGGATCCCATAGAGTGGGATGTCAAAATAATTTCTTATCGCTTCCCTCTAAGAAATGCGGAGACTATCTGTGTATGGTGAAATTGGGAGGACCAATTTCTCGTTGGCAAAGTGCTTCAGGAGATCGCCTCGGAGGCTCGAGACCTCGAGCTGGATACTTCCCTCAAGATGTATCGACACCCGGTCTGGGGATTACATTGGCCTAGACCCCGACGAGCATGGGAGGCCTCCGAAGAGTGCATCTGGAGTCGATTAAGTCTACCTGGGAAGCCTAACATTGTCCTACATTTACGTCATGAAGCTAGTTAGCTGTCTCATCCCACTTCCTTTATCACTCAATGTATCTTGTACTAAGTTTGGATTCCCCCCGCCCCACCCTCGGAGTCGTTAACAGTCTATAAGGGACAACTTTAACCATTCTACACAAGATTAATAATCTCTCTCTCTCTCTCTCTCTCTCTCTCTCTCTCTCTCTTTTCTCTCTATCTCACTCGCTCGAGGCTATTCTTTCCATTTATTGCTTTTATACTTGTTCTTCATTTATTGCTTGATATTAGCCATAAAGAGCCTTCTTTAATTATATCTTAGCTATTATCCCCTTCCCAGTTACCCCCGAGAGCTCGAGCTCGAGCTCGAGCAGAGTATCGACCTCGAGGCCTTTCATCGATCAGTCCGAAGCCAGGGTAGAAAGCCCCTTGGTTTGATTACTGTCCTGTTTTAACTTGTATTTTTTCATTAAACTTCATATGCCTAGCATCAACTGCTCTAACAACTAGCATAAAATAGATCACGTATTTTTAGAGTCCTATTTACAAATTTAATTGTTATTACCATTTTCACGGTAAACAATTTGGTTGAGCAATCCAAACTGCTCTATCACCCTCGACCTGCTAATATTGGCCGAGCTACCTGGATCCACGAGTACACGTTTTATTTGAAAAGCATTTACAAGAAATGAGATTACCAATGCGTCATTGTGAGGTTGATACATGGTCTCGGTGTCTTCTTCGCTGAATGTGAGGGTGCACTCGGGAATATATCCCCGGGTCCACTTTTCTCTAGTGATGGATATTTTTTTTCTTCTCAGTATCCGTTCCTGTGGGGCATCGGTGGCCCCCATGATCATATGATGACATGTCGTGGCTCGTTTGCCTCGTTCATCTTGGTTGACTCCCTTTCCCGGAACTGATTTTTGGTTCGCTCGTTAAGGAATTCCTGGAGATGTCCTTTGTTAAGCAGTCGAGCTACCTCTTCTCATAGCTGATGACAATCCTCGGTCCTGTGGCCGTGCGTGTTGTGAAATTCAATACTAGGTTGTATTTTCTTTGCGAAGGATCCGACTACATAGGTTTGGGCCACTTGGCATCTCTGATTTTACTGATGGCGAACACAATGTTCGATACATCAAAGTTGAAGTTGTATTCTAACAAATGTGGTGCATCCGTTGGCACTACGTTCCGATCGAACCTGGCTCTGTTGATGAGCCCTCGAGGGTCCTGTCCTAGATCCACTCTCCGATCATTTCAATGTAGGTTGTGCCTCGGGGTGTTCCTCCTATCTTCAAAATATGGCTGATACCTTTCTTTGTTTGGTTTTGGTTCTTTTTCCTGGAGCCTGCTCGGGTATACTAAGCCCGAAGGGGCTCCCAACTGGTCATCCTTGGCCATAATCTTCGACTGGTACCGGTTGTGGACGTCTGACCAGGTCACAACTGGGTACTCGATTAGGTTCTATTTCAGCTGGTTTAAAGCCACCGAGCTTCGTTCATTCAAACCTTGAGTGAATGCTTGCACTACCCAGTCATCAAAGACTAGCGGTAACTCCATTCGTTCCATCTAAAAGCGACACACGAATTCCCGCAGCATCTTGTTCTCCTTTTTCTTGATTTTGAAAACGTCAAACTTCCTCGTTGCTACTTTGATGGCACCGGCATGTGCCTTTACGAAGGAGTCTACTAGCATGGTGAATGAGTCTATGGAACTAGGAGCCAAGTTGTGATACCACATCATGGCCCCCTTTGAGTGTGTTTCCCCGAATTTTTTCAATAATACTGACTCGATCTTGTCACTCTTTATATTGTTGCCTTTTATCGTGCAAGTGTAGGTAGTAACGTGTTCATTAGGGTCAGTGGTCCCATTGTACTTAGGGAGTTTTGGCATTCTGAACTTCTTTGGGATGGGTTTTAGGGCCGCTTCCTCGGGGAATGGCCTTTGTATGAACTTTTCTGAATCCATGCCCTTGAGGACCGGGGGTGCACCCGAGATCTGGTCGACCCTAGAGATGTAGGTCTCGACCTTCTTATTTTTGGCTGCTATCATTTTCTCGCCCGATTTGATCCTTTTGGTGAGATCCTCAAGCATTTTTACTATAGCAGGGTCGGCTATCGATCCGTTATTACTCGATCTTTTGGGTACATGTTCGACTGGGGGAGTTGTTTCCGGTACTGTTGTGCTGGGAGTCTTGGTGGGAGTCTTGGGGTGGCTTTGTAACTGAGCGATAGCCAACTGTTGTGCCTGCAACATTTCAAAAATAATGTGAAGGCTAACTTCCTGTTTTTCCCGAGCTGAGGTCTTCTGGGCTTCTTGTTGGTCGCCATGTTGTATGCTTCTATCGGTGTGTGAGGTCGTTGACCCGCTGCACGTCTTGCGAACTCGTGTCCACTAGAACTGGTCCGGGTGCATTATCGGGGTTATGCTGTGGCATGCCAATGATTGGAACAGCCACACCGTTTTCTCCGTGGTTTTCAAGGTTTTTTTTCTCAACTCTGTTTACTGAGCCAAACATTTTGACCTGAAATCGAAGACCTTGGACAAGAAGAAGTGTGAAAGATAACTTGTGTTGTATAATGAAACCAGCAAGAAAATAATCACTATTATTTTTAGCCCC
Source organism: Nicotiana tabacum (assembly GCF_000715075.1). Classification (NCBI taxonomy): domain Eukaryota; kingdom Viridiplantae; phylum Streptophyta; class Magnoliopsida; order Solanales; family Solanaceae; genus Nicotiana; species Nicotiana tabacum. The sequence continues at coordinate 62,051,569 of NC_134097.1, forward strand.
ACGGTGGGCGCCAAACTATTTACCGTGAAAATGGTAATAATAATTTAATTTGTAAATGGGACTCTAAAAATACGTGATCTATTTTTATGCTAGTTTCCAGAGCAGTAGATACTAGATATGTGAAGTTTAACGACGAAATACAAGCTAAAACGGGGAAATAATCAAACCGAGGGGCTTGCTACCCGAGCCTCGGACTGATCGATGAAAGGCCTTGAGGTTGATACCTAGGCTCAAGCTCGAGCTATCGGGGGTATTCGGGAAGGTAATAACAGTTAAGATATAACTAAATGAAGAATTAATAAATGAAGAAGAAGTATAAGAGCAATAAATAAAGAAATAGCCTCGAATGAGTAAGTTAGATAGAAAAGAGAGAGTATTGTTATTGATCTTGTGTAGAGTAGTTGGAGCCACTTGCTTACAGAGTGTTAATGGTTCCCTTTTTATAAGGGGGGGGGATCCGAACTTAGTACAAGATACGTTAAGTGATAAAGGAAGCAGGATGAGACATCTAACTATCTTCATGATGTATACATAGACCATCGTTAAGCTGCCCAGGTAGACTTGATCGACTCTGGATGCATTCTTCGGAAGCCTTCCACGCTCGTCGGGGTCTTGGCCAACATTATCCCCAGATCGGGTGTCGACAAATCTTAAGTGAAGTATCCGGCTTGAGGTTTCGAGCCTTCAAGGCGACGTCTAGAAGCACTTTGTCAATGAGAAATTGGTCTCCCCAATTTCACCGTGCACACCTTACTAAAGACATAATCCCTATCTTAAAGTTAAGGCTATATATCGAACTTGTAAGACCCCTAAAATGGAATACCCTCGATATAGACGCCGAAACTACCTCACTCGGGAACCGAAAGACTTCGGCCAAACACAATGACTATGGTCACAAGGTTGTACCAGCCAAACTAATGCGACTTGGGGATGCCCGGCCGTCGCTATAAAATTACAGGCCTTCAATTACTTTGAAAATACTTCGAAAAGAATCAGTTAAATAGGCTCCCCTCGACATAGGCAAAAGAGCTTTGACCATGTCAGCTCCAAACTATAGGCTTCGAGATGCTCAGCCACCGAGCTGAACCTCCCGAGGTGCTCGATCAATGGCATAAAATGACTCACAATCGAGGTTTTTATCAAACCATCAAAGAGTCTGGCAAACACAATTTCAAAAGTCCTTATCGAGGGAAAAATAAAGCCTACTAAAGGTCGTACCGACTCAACGCGTAAGAGCCACTTCCGCCAGCCCATATAAAAGGTCATACCAATCCAATACATAAGAGCCACTCCCCCAGCCCATATAAAATGGTATACTGACACAATGCGTAAGAGCCACTGCCGGCAGCCCTTACAAAAGGTCGTACTGACGAGACGTGTTAAAGCCTAAGGGCCAGTTTTAAAGTCAAAAACTTAAGGGTCAATGAGCTCTAGTCAAAACCCTGTATGCGGGGAAATCAAAGGACTTAATTTCTCGCTATCAAGCCATTTCAAAAGAATGCCTCAAGACCCCGAGGACATGGAGCTGCGATCGAGTCCCCTCCCTTGGGGAGCATCGAGGCCCGACTCGAAAAAGATGAAGGTTGAGGCTAGAACGGAAGGGGAAGTTCCCAAGGCACACAGCTAAGTCTGACAGAGCTGGCCTATCTAGAGCCTATGCGGAAACATCGCGTATAGCCATCCCATCTCCATACTTTGCAATTAATGCATGTTGTACACTACTTTGTAAGGGGCTTATGTTGCTCCAACTATTCTCCACTAGATCAAAAATATCTCTCTCTCTTCTCTTTAACTTGCTCGTCCTAACTAGCTCGAGGCAACTTTAGCATTTACTACTCTCTCACTTGTTCTTCATTTATTGTTTGGTATTGGCCATAAAGGGCCTTGCTTGATCATATTCTAACTATTGCCCCATTCCTGATTACCCCCGATAGCTCGAGATCGAGCCCAGATATTACTGCCCCGTTTTAGCTTGTATTTTGTCGTTAAACTTTATATTCTTAGCACCATTTGCTATAACAACTAGCCTAAAAATAGATCACGTATTTTTAGAATACCATTTGCAAATTTAATTGTTGTTACCATTTTCACCTCGAAAACCACGAGTAAAACGGCGTGGCTATTCCGGCTATCAGAATGCAACCACAGAACTCCGAAAGTGTGCCCGGGCTGATTCTAACGGACAAGGATTCATAGGACGCACAACAGGTCAACGAAAGCTTGCACACCGATAGAAGCGTACGACATAACGACCGATAGGAAGCCCAAAAAACCCCAGCCCAGGAAGAACAGGAAGTTAGTCTTCATGTTATTTTTGAAGTGTTGCAGGCACAACAGTTGGCTATCGCTCAGTTACAAAGCCATCCTAAGACTCCCAGCACAGCAACGCTAGAAACAGCTCCCCCCGCCGAGCAAGTACTTGAGAGATCAAGAAACAATGGATCGGTAACATGCCCTGCCATAGCAAAGATGCTAGGGGATCTCTCCAAAAGGATCAAATCCGGTTCGTGGAAGTTAGTGCAACGGTCGTTCCCCGGGAAAGCGGCCCCGGAACCCATTTCAAAGAAGCCTAGAATGCCAGAACTCCCTAAGTACAATGGGACCTCAAATACCAATGAACACATCATTGCCTATATGTGCGCGGGAAAAGGCAACAACCCAGAAGATGATGAGATTGAGGCCGTCTTATTGAAGAGGTTCGGGGAAATACTCTCGAAAAGAACCATGATGTGGCATCATAACCAAGCACCAGAACCCGTAAACTCGCCTACCGTACCAGTATATTCCTCCATAAAGGCATGCGCCGGTGCCATCAAAACAACAACGAGAATTCCCGACGCATCCAAGGCCGAGCAAAGGGAGAATGAAATGCTACGAGGATTCACACCTCATTCCCTGATGGAACGAACGAGATTACCCCCCAGTCTTAGATGACTGGGCAACACATGCCTTCACTTAGAGCCTAAACAAACCGAGTCCGACGAATTCAGGGCTGTTCAAACAAAACTTGATCAGGTACCCAGCCAAGACCTGGTTAGGTGCCCGTACCCAGTATCATTCGCAAATCAGGGTCATGGATGACCATCCGGGAGCCTCATCAGGCTCAGCTTACTCAAACAGGCTCCTGGCAAAGAAATCAATGCCAAACATAGGGAGGTACCACCCGTGCGACGCAGACCGGAGGAATGCCCCGAGATGCAATCTACCTCGTAACGATCGGAGAATGGCTCGAGGACAATATCTTCGAGGAATCGATAACAAAACCAGATTCGGCAAGGACACATGGCCAGCAAGGGAGCCTCGCCCGTTAGAGTACAATTTCCATGTTGATATTCCAAACATCGTGTTTTCCATAGGCAAAATCAGGGACGTCAAATGGCTCAGACCAACTCGGCCGAATTCCTCTCAAAGGAATCACAGCCTGACACGGGAACTACATAGCAAGTGCGGCCGCGAGGCCGAAGATAGCCACCAGCTCCGGAGGAAAGACGCTAAGCCGCTCGACAAAAATCACCGCCGAGAACTGATGAGCGACTGAATTCGAGTTCAGTCCCCAGTGCGGAAGGCAACCAGGAGGAACGAAGCAAACAGGCCGCAGCACATTACCATAATAATGGAGGAGCGATGCCCCTTTCCAAGAACTTGTAAAAGGGAGAGCAAAATTTCTCACTGTCGGTGAAAGGCAGATCTGGAGATATACCCCCAAGAACGCCCTTACATTCAGCAAAGAGGGAACCTAGACCTCGTCTCGACCTCACAATGTAGCATTGGTAACCTTCTTCCTCACTCGATCCATTTTAAATAAAACATGTGCACATGAGTGCAGGTGGCTCGATCAGCACTGACAGGCCAAGGATGATGGGTGGCTCGATCCACTGGGTCAAAACATAGCCACCTCTCGAATCTTTGACAGATTCCAAATGGCGATCGCTACGACAAGGAGAAAGACCATTTTCTCAGTATGACATGACTAGCCTAGACCAGAACGCCGAGTTCCATAATCAACAAAGGAGGTGCAAGGCATGGATGCCTTACCCAGACGACCATGGGCACATCGTCGGAGGACAAGGCCGCCCCCGCTTCGCCAAAAGGATGAAATTCTACGCAAGGGGCGGAATTAAAACCGTATGCATGAAGCAATACGAGACAAGGGGAAATCCTGCATCACATGATGCATTGCCGACACCAATATCTCCACTTTCGAAAGAGTCAAAGGGTAAGCGAACTACTTCATCAGCCAAGCCCGATTAAACATAGCGGAGGGCTATACTAGAGTCTATACCCCGAAACGGAAGGAAGATACCAAACCTCGGAATATCGCCTACACATCCCGTGGTAAAGAAGAACTACCTCACTCCTTCGTTATTTTTTCACTAACCTATATGCAGATAATCGGCCAGGGCGTTCAGATGTTCTAACTCTACCCGAAGACCCTAAGGCCTTAACAGAACCTGCCGCGCTCTTTCCCTTCGGTCAGACTTACGCCTCAAAGAGGGTTTCGCTAGCAAGGTTCTTAGCGGAGCAACGTACCCCCTGAGGAGGATTCGAAAAGACCACAAGCCTTCTTTTGCAATCAAACGATGAGGGACACCTCCCTTTTTTTGAAGGCGCCGTCCGCTCGGAAGGGCCAGGGAACGGCAGACTAAGTTTCAATAGAGAATCATGTATGGGACCAAATAGTCCATGGAGCCATGCTCGCGCGGTCCGAGCTCACAACAATGAAACGATATGTATTTATGTAAAGCAATAAAAGAATATCTTTCAGCATCTCACACTCCAAAAGAGGAAATTTTAGCATACTCTCGGCAGGGATCCCTCCACCAAATGCGTCCCAAAGTACTCGGAGACTTAGCGTCAACAATTTGGCACCTGTATAACCCTAAGGTCGGGACTCCGGGATCATAAGGCCCCAACAAGGTAACTCTAAGCTCACGAATAATGGTCTTCGAGCCTAAGCAAACTTGATGACTCTGAGACTGTCTCCAATCGCTGTACACTGGAAAACCCAAGGCTGTAAGACCCCGAGCGGGCAGACTTGGTATAACCAGATCTATTCTACATAGCAACAAAAATTGTAAGACCTCAACAAGCATGATAAACTGTAAGACCTCAACAAGCATGATAAACTGTAAGACCTCAACATGCATGAAAAACTATAAGACCTCAACAGGCATGCCAAACTGTAAGACCTCAACAGGCATGAAAATTTTGTAAGACCTTACTACAGGGATAAAACTCAATCCCGAAGTTTAGGCTATACATCGCATTTGTAAGAATCCTGAAAGGGCATACCCTCGGTGTATACACGTAAACTATCACTTGGGATAAAAAATGGCTCCAACCAAACACATATGACTATGGTCAAAACGGCTGCACCAACCAAACTAACGCGACTCGGGGACGCCCGACTGTCGCTAACCAAATCATAGGCCATTACTTTGAATATACTTTGAAAAGAACTAGTTAAAACAAGCTTCCCTTAACAGGCAAACGAGCTTTGACCATGTCAGCTCCAAAACACAAGGCTTCGAGCTACTCAGCCTACGAACTAAGTACCTTCAGATGTGCTCGAACATCACCGCTAACGACTTGAAATCGGGGTTCTTCAAGAACCGATGACGGGTCAGGCAAAATCATTTCAAAAAGACCTTAATGAGAGGAAAACAAAGCCTAGAAAATGGCCGCAGGCAAAAGCGTAAGAGCCATTGTCGCCAGCCAAACGGGCCTCCGGGCTGCACACTAAAAGGTCTCAACGACCAAATAGCGTAAGAGCCACTATCGCCAGCTTGAAAATTGAAAACTTGAGGATTAAAATGAGCTTGAGTCATAACCCGATTCGGAGACCAGATCCAAAATTGTTAACTACACATGCCTAAGGGCATGGCATAAGTGCCATTGTTGCCAGCCGAACAAACCTCCAGGCCACACACTTAAAAGGTCGCTTCAACCTGAAGCACAAGAGCCATCGTCATCCGCCCATATAGGCACGAAAAAACCTGAGGGTCAATTAAATCTCAAGTTGCAACCCGACTAGGAGACTGGACCCGAAATTGTTGAAACACAAATGCCCAAGGGCAAGGAATAAAGACACTCATCATCCGCCCATGCAGGCGCGGGAGATTGGAGGTCAGGTAAGATCAAATCAAGGCCCAACTCGGAGACTAGGCCTAAATAGCTGGGCAAAGCACAATGGCCCTGACGCCTACTCACGCCAGAAATCATACTTAATAGCCTCCGGGCCTATCTAGTAAGCTCAGGATCCACAAGGCTCCCTCCAGACACCAAAACCAGCCTGCCTGGTCGAAAGTACTGAAGAAAGAGATACAAAAACGATAAAACATAAAACTTCAAGTTTTATCTTACTTACATACGCAAAAGGCGCGCTCTCCATCTACAAACATGCTCTGCAAATATCAAGTCCAAAAAAAGCGGCAAAATCTATGCTCCGTTCCAAAAGGCTACAGCTTGCCAGCCTTAGATTCGCTATTCATGGCGTAAGCAAGAAGGGACCGAGTATCACGCTCGTCTGCCCTTGCTCGAGCCAACTCCTCCGAGAGAATGAAGCCCCTAGCGCCAAATCTCCTCGAGTACCTCTCTTCGAGATCTGCATCAAACATATTGCTCGATCCTCTTCTTACGATCGAGGACCCGCTTCAACCGGCTTGGGCATCAACGGTGTCCTTCATATAAATTGCCATCTCCTGATCAGCCTTAGTTTGACTTAATGCTGCTTCAGCTCGAGCATCAATTATCTCAGCCGGGATATTCGAGAGATCGGACTCGAGCTTCCCCATCATATCCGCTTGAACTGTAGCATTGTCATGAGCCAAGCAGAGTTGGGCCTCAAAGGTGGGGACCTTGGACAAGGCACCCCTCTCCTCTAAAGCTTGAGCCTGCACCTGAGCCCTCAGTTCACTGCAAGCATTCCTGACGCGGTCGGCTTCTCCCTTAAGGTACTCCTAGTCCTCCATCTTTTTCTACAGCTAAGATAGGCAAAAGGGTTAACCTTAAGGGTCAAAAAGAGAGAAGCGTGCACTATAGAAGGTTACCTGCTCCATCAAATAGCTCACATAATTTGAGCTCCTATATGCCTCATATCGTTAGTGCATCAATTCAACCTCCTTCTCCTCGCTAAGGAGCCTAAGGGACTCACACTCGTCCAGAGCTTTCCAAAGACTGGCCCCATGACGCAGCAGCTCAAACCTGAGCCAATCAAAGGCCTGCAAAAGAAAAACTTAATAAAGAAAGAAAGATGCAAAATACAGAAGGACTGCGCCGAAACTCACCATGAAGCGAAACCAGCGGACTTCCTCGAAGGAGGAGCACACTCCTATTGATCCTGCCTCTTCAGTCCCGGAAAAACCAACCCCAGGCAAAGCATATTCGCTTGGAGGAACCACTATTCTAGAATCAAACACTCCGGGAATAGCAGGCTCGGGAAATGTCCTCTCCTCAAAGACACGGGCCCGTTGAGCCCCATTTAAAGCTCCATCACACTAAGGGTGCAAATCCTATTTATCGCCATTATCCCTTAGCTCAAAGGCCGGCAACTCCTTCCTCTCTCCGGAGGAGCACAACCTCGCCCCAAGGAACCACCCGATACCTACAACAGTAAAGCTGGTACAAAAGAGATATAGAAATGTTATATCCAATATACAAAGACTAAGGTGGGAGCAGCATACATGCATACCTTGGTATTTTGCTCCCTATCTATCGTGGGACACAAATTGTCACCTACGCTCATTGCAAGTCGAATGGGTCGCCAACCTCTAGACCTAGCCGGGCAGATCAAGGACTTCACCCGGCATCCATGAAGTTGCTGCAAAATGGGAAGATACACAATTACCCAACTGGATTTCACTATAAGCAAATCTAAGGGAGCACAAGACGCTCCACTCACGTGTGTAATTCAAACCCTCGGGAAAGGGCATGAGCTTCACGGGGATAATGTCTGCCGTCTAGACCCGGATGAATTGACTGACCCACTCTTGATCCCCATCTTCTTCATCATCAACAACAAAGGGCGTGGACGAACTACATCACAAGGTTAACATGCCTCGGTGATGAAAGGGTTGGTACAGCCTGACGAGGTGGCTGAGCGTGAATTCAAGCCTAGCCTTCTCCACAAAGAACCTCATCATCAGCACCACTTGGCAAAATGATGGATGTATCTGTGCCAAAGTAACCCGATACTTCAAGAAGAAATCAAGCACGACCCTATCAAGGGGGCCAAATGTGAAAGGATATTGGTATACGCTCAAGAATCCATTAGTAGAGTCTATAATACTCTCATCTGGGGAAAGCACCTGCAGCGTTATCCCCTCGCTCCATCCATAGTATCTCCTCACCATCTCTAGATGTTCCTCTTTTATCAAAGACACAGTCTTCAAAGCGAACTCCCGCGGATCCTGAGTGCTGGGAGTGGAACTCTACCCTCCCTGCCGGGCCGGCCCCGAAGTAGCTGCTATGTCTATGGTAGAATTGACGAACTAAAGCAGGGATGTGCGCCAACGCTTTTTGCGCCTGAAAAGACGAAGGACCCGATGCCAAGGCAGAGGTATAGCTATCCAAAATAATGCAATCTCCCAAAGAAGCGAAAGCCACCCCACATATATGTGGGAAACAGTGACGACTCGCTTATCCAAAGTAAGCCTCAGGAGGCCAACAACCCCGGTACAGATCCTGGGGTGGTACCCGACCCTAGAGGCATCTATCGACAAGAAGTTAGGCCTCAAGGAGTCAACTGTATTGTCTCCAGTCTTGAGGTAGTGCCCGACCAGGAGGATCTCCGTCAAAAAAGAAGTCAGGCTTCGGGAAACCTTCAACGCAATCATTTAACTTGAGGTGGTACCCAATCTCATGGTTTTACTTTCTTAATGGGAAAATGAGCACGCGAAGCTTCGATGATGAATGATATCCACTACGCTTTAAAAAGCTATCTACATCAAGTTCAAAGCATACCCCCATGTACCCGAAGCTGACTCTCGAAAGCTCTAAAACTCAGCATACTATCTCCATGCAACTCAGAGGGCCCGATAGCCCAAGCCTATCAGATCAATTTAGGCTTGGTCCGAGGTACGACAATGGGCTTGGAAAAGAGCCATGTCAATCGGCAGAGGATCGAAAAGAACGCTCGTATCTGAGTTAGATATCATCGGTCAACAACAAAGGAAAATATTCAAAGGCCTCGAAGGGCATGAGAGCGTACAATAATAGGGCAAGAATCGAAAACAGAAATCAAGGAAGTATCTTCATATTCATAAATATCCATGTACAACAGCCCTCGAGGGGTCCTTACATACAATTACAAAAGCCTACTGAGGATCTCTACACAAAATCGGAGGAACGAAAGGATGTACATGTGATGAAACCGAGAGCCCGGTCCATCCTCGAGGGTCCATCTCCAGTATCAACATCCCCGAGCGCTGCCCCCTCGAGCACGCATCCTCGAGGGCGATTCCTTCGATCGCAACCTACTCTAGGTTCCCAACTCAATCCCCCGGGGGGTCCCCGCCGAGGGAAAAGATGAAGAAGAGGAAAAATAGGGATGCAGAGGAGGCAGAGAAAAGAGACATGGCCCACCAAAGACAAAGGTTGAAGATTTGGCAGGCCCCAGCCTCAATGGCCGGTAGTGCCATTTTATCCCTTGGGAAAGGAAAAACCCAAGGGAGGAAGTGCCACACCAGGCCTAGGTAGGAGAGTGAGTAGCGGTGCATAGTCCGAATGACTATCAACAAAAGGGGAGAACCGACTCCCCGTCCGTTATTGTCTCGGGCCAATGACAACAGCAATGTCAAACATAACAACAACCACAGCAGTGACAGGACAGCATGATCATGCTCGAAAAAGGGAAGCTCCGGCAAGAGGCCACAACACAGCTTATGGGAGCTTTGCCGAATAGCCTTAAGGTCATGATCCCCAAACATAATGTTCAAGGATAAAGGAAGATGATAAGACGAAATGGGCAAATGAGCCAACAAAGTTAATAGGATAGAAAAAACAACGCCATGGCACCCCCTTTTATAGGGGGTAACAACACGGTCATCAAGGCTTTGGAAGATTAACTGGCGGATGCAATTAATGCATTCTTGAATAACCAAATCGATGGCAGTACACTCACCTTGGAGAATGGGAATCGACAATGCATTGAATGATGTCAAAATGTACAAGTCCATGGGATACCCCGATTGCCACAAAAGCTCACGTCATAGGTTGCATCATTGGTATGACGTCACCATAAGAAGCTCGAGGAGTCAGGTGTCAGAATCATTTTCCATCGCTTCGTTCTGGGAAACGCAGAGACTATCCGTATGCGGCAAAATCAAAAGACTTAATTTCTTGCTATCAAGCCATTTTGGAAGAATGCCTCGAGACCCGTGGATGTGGAGCTGCGAACGAGTCCCCTCCCTCGGGGCTCGTCGAGGCCCGACTCGAAGAAGATGAAGGTCGAGTTTAGAATGGAAGGGGAAGTTCCCAAGGCACACGACTAAGTCTGACAGAGCCGGCCTATCCAGAGCCTATGCTGAAGCGTCGCGTATAGCCATCCCATCTCCATACTTTGAAATTAATGCATGTTGTACTATAACCTTCCCTCCTATATAAGGGGAACCTGCGCTACTTTGTAAGGGGTTGACGTTGCTCCAACTATTCTCCACTAGATCAATAATATCTCTCTCTCTTTTCTCACTAACTTGCTTGTCCTTACTAGCTCGAGGCCACTTTAGCATTTACTACTCTCTCACTTGTTCTTCATTATTGCTTGGTATTGACCATAAAAGGCCTTGATTGATTATATTCTAATTGTTGCCCCATTCCCGATTACCCCCGATAGCTTGAGATTGAGCCCAGATATCGACCTGGAGGTCCTCCATCGACCAGTTCGAAGCCAGGGTAATAAGACCCTCAGTTTGATTACTGCCCCATTTTAGCTTGTATTTTGTCGTTAAACTTCATATTCTTAGCACCATATGCTCTAACAATTAGCATAAAAATAGATCACGTATTTTTAGAATCCCATTTATAAATTTAATTGTTGTTACTATTTTCACTGTAAACAAACCCGTCTCAGAGACTGAAACCGAAACAGTTAATTAAAAATGCCTAAGAGCAAAAGCATAAGAGCTCAAACGCTAGCTTATACTGAATGGTCGTACCAACCAAGCGCGTAAGAGCCCCAAGACCATACTATGAATCTGAGGATTCCTTTTAACTCTAAGACCAATTCATATGGCTAACGACTGAAAAATATCAAGGCAAAGGGAAATGCATGAAAAATAAAGCCACGAGGCTTCTTTTTATACATATATGTGAGAGAATACAAGCTTCATTTACAAAGCTTTTTGAAATCAGTATACACGAAACGAGAAAGGAAGGGCCTAATCTACGTCCCCCTCGGGGACTATTGTTCGTCTGCCTCTTTCTCGCTATCTTCAGCATCGAATAGAAGGAGCTTAGTGCCACATTCTTCCCCCCTTCACCTGCTTTGTCTCTTCCTAGAGGTCGAAGCCCTTAGCATGTATTTCCTTGAGAGTTTCCCTCCGAGATTTACACTTCACGTACTCTTTTTTCCTACTCTCCTTGTCGAGATCCACCCTTAGCTAAGCAAGACCGTCGCCAGCGTCCTTCAAATAGACATCCACCTTTTTGTCAGCCTTAGTTCAGATTACTTTGGCTTCAGCCCGAGCATCCACGACTTCCGCCTTCACCTTCAGGAGCTCAGACTTGAGCCTCAAAATCATGTCTGTTTGGACCAAGCTGTTCTTGTGAGAATTGCAAAATTGCACTTAGAGGGTGAAACCCTTAGCCAAAGTGTCTTTATTAGACGATATATGGGTGTTCACCTTAGAATTTAGCTCATCACGCCCGCTCTTGGCTTGGACAACTTCGCATTTAAGGCATTCCAGGTCCTCCGTCTTTTTTTTTTTGCAATTGAAATAAACAAGACACTGCTTAGCCTCAGAAGGTAGAAGAAGAAACACACACTCCCTCAAGACAAACATTACCTGCTCCTCGAGGTAGCTCTCATAGTTCAGGCTTCGACTCACCTTATACCGCAAGTGTGCCAACTCGTCTTCCCTTTAATTGCATATATGCCTGAGGGATTTCTCCGCATCCATGGTTTCTCGCAACCTGGTCTCACGATGGAGCAACTCAGACTTGACCTTGTCAAAAGCCTATGAAAGAGAAACTCGATAAGAGAGTAAAAAAATTACAAAACTATAAAATCAATATGAACGGGCAAAACTCACCTCAGAGTAGAGCCACTGAGCTTCCTCGAAAGTTGAATGCACATCTGCTAGTCTGGCTCCATCTACCCCGATAGAAACACCCCCGGTTGGGATATGATCACCCGATATATGCGGCCCCCAAGCGTTTAACATACCTTTAAGTGCCTACAATGGGAGAAGAAGTCAGCGGCAGAGAACCCTCATTCCTCAAAGTACCTTCGATGGTAAAGGTAGACGGCATCGGAGGAAGGATCGTTTTTCTAGGACCAAAAATCTCGGGCGCTGGGGGTTCGGTTAATACACCCTGTCTGAGCCTCCGGGCTGAACTAGTCTCTCTATAATCACCATCGCCCTGTGAAGGCCTTTTCTGCTTATTATTATCACTGCTATCCTTTATCCCCAAAGCCGACGATCCTTCCCCCTCTCCTAAAGGGCATGATCTTGCTTGAAAGAACTCCCCAATTCCTAGGATGGTGAAGTTAGTACGCATAAAAAGCAATTGCCTTTCAAAAAAGGAGCAAATCACATATCACGTACCATGGTCTTTTGCCTCCTATCAACCCTTAGACAAAGCTCACCACCTACACTCGTGATAAGTCGAGTGGGTCGCCAGCTTCCGAGCCCAATCCGACAGATCGGGGACCTCGCACGACATCCATGAAATTGGTGCAAAAAAGGGAAAGAAATGCACATTTACGGAGCCCACCTCCACCATAAGCAAAACTACGAAGGCTCAAGTGTACCATTTACATGCTAAATACCACTCCTCAGGAAATGGCAGAAACTCCACAAGGATAATATCAATAGTCCATAATCGGACGAATTGACTCATCTATTCCCAATCCCCATCTTCTTCATCATCAACCATGAAAGGCATAGTGGATCGGCATCGTAGGGTTAGCAGACCTCGATGGTTAAAAGGCCGGTACAGCCTAATGAGATGGCTAAGAGTGAATTCAAGCCATGTTGCTTCCGCAAAGAACCTCATCATCAATACTATCCTCCAAAATGATGGGTGAACCTGCGCTAAGGTAATTTGGTACTTTCGACATAAGTCGATCACAACCCTATTAGGGGGGCCCAACGTAAAGGCGTACGTGTACACGTTCAAAGACCCCTCGGCATGATCCATGATGCTCTCTTTCGGGGAAGGTACCCAATACTACCTTTTCCCCCTATCCACAATCTTTCCTCACTAACTCAAGTTGCCACTCTGCTATTAAAGAAATAAACTTTGAGGCATACTCCCAATGACCCCAAACATTTTGGTTCAAGAAGCCTTCGAGGGTGGAACTCCCTTCTCCTTACCGAACGGACTCTGGAGTAGCAACCATAACTATACTAAAACCAGGTAATAGGATCAGGAATTTGAGCAACTGCTTCAAAGTTTAAATGGTGAAGGACCTAATGCAGGAAAGAAGAACTCTATAAAGGAGGATAACTACCCAGAAAAGCAGAATCCTCAAAAGAAGGAAGATAGCCCTATATACGGAGAAAGTGGTGACTATCCGCTAGCCTCAAAGGCCAATTAAAAATATTGACTAAGCCATTTTTAGCTTGGGGAAGATGTACCAGCAGGATTGCCTTGGTCGCTTCATAACCACTCATGCAATTAAAGCTACCGTGTGACGCTTTGGGGATCAAAGATCCCCGCATCATCACAAACCTCGAGATGGTACCTGATATCGAGGACCTCTGTCAAGAAGAGGATATGCTCTAAGGAGCTATCAAAACCATTACAAGCCTCGAGATGGTACCCGATCTCGAGGACCTCTGTCAAGAAGAGGATATGCTTTAAGAATCCATTAATATCATTACATACCTCGAGATGGTACCCGATCTCGAGGACCTCTGTCAAGAAGAGGATATGCTCTAAGAAGCTATATATATCATTACAAGCCTCGAGATGGTACCCAATCTCGAGGACCTCTGTCAAGAAGAGGATATGCTCCAAGGAGCCATTAATATGATTACAAGCCTCGAGATGGTACCCGATCTCGAGGACCTCTGTAAAAAAAAGATAAGCCCTAAAACCTACTTATATGGGGTTGACCTTGAGGTGGTACCCTACCCTGTGGATTTCTGCTATAGCAGTTGCGGGTTATTTACCCGATCTTCCTGCCCTTGAGCTACCTAAGCCAGAGCAAATTTTCACTCAAAAACTACCAATAAAGACTTAAGGCTATCTTTCGCCTTCGGATCAAGTTAAACGTTCTCTTGATTACTTTAACCTAGGGACTATCCAAGTCCAGGTGTACCCTCATTTGGGATCTATCTATAACGCCTTAAGGCTATCTTAGCTCTAAATTCGAAACACTTTTTCAAGTCACCTGATCTTAAGCGAACTCTCACTTGGGGACTTCCTTAGAAATCCTAAAAGCCATCTTTATTCTCAGGCATCCGAGTAAGTCCCCCCTCGAAGACTACCGACGGGGTCTAAAAGGCTAAGTTTCATTCTGAAAGTTCGAAACCCTACGCTCATTCAACACGAAGTCAGGGGTCTTGGCGGCCTAAGCTCGTATCACTTCAATTTGGGATCAGTCGGACGAACGACAAAGGGCTCCATAGGATATCGTATTAACCGATCAAGGATCGGGTAAACGCCTACACCCGGGCTTAGTATTCAAACCAATCGATAGAGTCATGCACTTAGATTCTTCATAAATGTGACCCGAGGAGAGTGTCATGACATACGTTGAAGAGTTTTTGAGCATATACACGCATGTTTTTGCACCGAGTTCCCCCGACTGGGTCGTGCTTGATTTTTGTCGGAGATATCAGGTTACACTAGCGTAGGCTCATCCCTTCCTTTGGAAAATAGTGCGGGAGATGAGATATTTTGCCAATAAAGCCAGGATAGAGTTTACCCTTAGCCATCTTGTGAGGTTATATCGGCCACTACATTACCGAGGCATGATTGCTCTTCAGCGTCGATCCACTCGAGCTCCTATCATCGGTAACAAGGAGGATGAGGACCGTGAATGGATGAATCGGTTCGTTTGGATTAAAACGATCGATGTCATTCCCAGAGAATTTTTGCCATTTCCTGGTAAATGAAACTCCACACGTAAGTGTCTCATCTGAACTATCATCGTTTTGACTGGAGGCAGGCTCCGTAATGATATCTTTCCTTTCCATATTTGTAGCAACTTATTGGTCACCGAACGAGGTCCCTGATTTAGTCGAGTGGTCTCATAAGCTGGCAGCTTGCTCGATTTATGATAGGCGCCGGTGGCGAGATCTGTCCAAAGGGAGATAGGAGGCAAAGCATCGGGGTAGGTGTACAGTGCTTTGCTTCCTGAAAAATGGTGCTTTTCTTGACGGCTTATTTAACCCAAATATCGCAGGTGCCGGGGTTCTTTTAAAATAAGGTCGTGTCCTCTAGGGGAGAAGGAGAGATTGCTGGCCTCGGGCTGGAGAAGTGATGACAAAAGAAAAGATGCTTTGGGGCGCGAAAAGTCTTGTAGTTAGGCGACTCTTTCTCAACGGTTAAGGATAAGCGATTCGGTCAATCGGCCACCTTCTGAAAGTGGTACGCCATCGGATGTTGCTTCGGCCTTTGGCGAGGCTCAGCGGTTTGGCCTCATGGTGAGTTTTGACTGCTGTAAGATTATTCTGGCCTCGTGCCTTTCTTTCTCCCCCTTTTTTATTTAGCTTTCTTTCATAGGCCTTTGACAGGCTTAAATCTGAGTTGCATCGTAGTGAGGCCCCATTGCTGGAAGCTTTGGATAGGGAGAAATCCCTTAAGCTTCTTAGTGCGGAAAAGGAAAAAGAGCTGGTTTCCCTACAGCGCAAGGTGGGCCGGAGCCGGAGCCGTAGGATCCGCCTGCAGAAACAGGTACCCTGTATTTCACACCGGCTTGCACTCCCTTTTTATCTCGACATTTTTATGTTTTGATATTTCAGATGGAGGACAAGGCAGAGGAGCTGGGAAAGCTCTAGGGCAAGGTTGATCGAGCCAAATGCGAATTCAACGAGCTGCAGGCACATGTAAGTGCCCATTTTATGGCTTAAGAGAATGATCTAGCCACGGTTTCTGCTCTTGAGGTGCAAATCCAGACCATTCACGCGTACGATTCTGCTCGGGCAAATATGATCGCAAGTTTTTCATTTTTGCTTTTGAAGGCGAAGACCTGGGTGGTGAATGTCCGGGTCGAGGTTGTGATGAGCAATACCAGGGGGGACAGAAAGTGGCGGCATATTTGAAGAGTGCTACCGTTGCTAAAGCTGAACTGAAGAAAGCCCTTGATCGTTCAAGCAATAGCAAAGAGTATGCGAGGTGCAGTTACCGGAGGGAAGTCTTCAAGGAGATTCATGCCAGGGGCTTCGATCTCTCGGGGGATATCGAGCAAGCCAAAGGGGAGGAGTATGATGCAAAGTTCCTTCTGTCTGATGCTGAAGACGGCGGGGAGGGGGCCGCCAGGCCATAGTCACCGAGGGGGGAACGTTTATTCCCTGCCTCGTTCTTGTGTACATAGCTTGCATAATATTTTGTAGACTGAGCTTGCGTTTCACCGCCTGTATGTAAAAAAATGGGGGAACCCCGCAATTTGTGTCTTCTGTATTTCCGTTTGCCAAGATCTCAATCGGGTCGATTCGACCTTTAAATTAGTAGGAATCTCCGAACCTAAAATACGGCCCTGGGGTTTGTTAGGCCGGTGATAGCAGCTTTTATCTTTTGCCCTTGGGCGTACACATTTTAACTGTTTTGGGTTCAATCTCAAAGTCGGGCTTTGATTCGAGCTCAATCAACACTCAAGTTTTACATTTGCATGGGCTGGCGACAATGGATCTTACGCCTTGGGTCGAAGTGACCCTTTATGTATGTGTCCATGAGGCTCATGAAGCTGGCGATGATGGCTCTTACGCCATGCCCTTAGGCATGTATGGTTAACTATTTTGGATCCGGTCTCCGAATTGTGTTACGACTTGAGCTCATTTTGATCCTCAAGCTTTCAAATTTTAAGCTGGCAACGGTGGCTCTTACGCCTTTTGTTGTTGGGACCTTTTAGCGTGTGGCCCTAAGGGTAGTTTGGCTGGCGACAATGGCTTTTACGCTTTTGCCCTAAGGCATATGTAGGCTTTGTTTTCCTCTAGTTAAGGACTTTTTTGAAATAATTTTTCCTGACCCTTCGTTGGTTTGGGAAGAACCTCTATTTCAAGTCGTTAGCGGCGATGTTCGAGCACCTTGGAAGGTTTAGCGCGTAGGCTGAGTAGGTCGAAGCCTTGTGATTTTGAGCTGACATGGTTGAAGCTCGTTTGCCTGTCGAGGGTAGCATGTTTTAACCGGTTCTTTTCAAAGTAGATTCGAAGTAGTGGACTGTGATTTTGTAGCAATGGTTGGGCATCCCCGAGTCACGTTAATTTGGCTGGTACAGCCGTATTGACCATAGTTATTTGTGTTTGGCCGGGGCTGTTTGTGATCCCGAGTGTGGTAGTTTAGGCATCTACATCGAGGGTATGCCCTTTCGGGAGTCTTACAAATACGACATATAGCCTAAATATCGGGATCGAGTTTTATGCCTGTAGTAAGGTCTTACAAAATATTCATGCCTGTTGAGGTCTTACAGTTTCTTCATACCTATTGAGGTCTTACAGTTTTACATGCCTATTGTGGTCTTACAATTTTTTCATGCCTGTTGAGGTCTTACAGTTATTTCATGCATGTTGAGGTCTTACAGTTTTTTGTTGTTATGTAAAATAGATCTCTCTAGACCGAATTTGCTCGCTCAGGGTCTTATGGCCTCGGGCTTTTCAGTGAATGGTGATTAGTGATAGCCTCCAAGTCATCGAGTTTGCTTAGGATCGAAGGTCATTGCTCATGAGCTCGAAATTGCCTCATTCAAGACTTATGAGCATGGAGTTCCGACCCTGAGGCCACGCAAGTATCAAATTGTTGATGCTAAGTCTCCGAGTATTTCGGGACGTACTCGATGGAGGGATCCTTGCAGTGAGCATGCTGAATTTTCTTTGGAGTAAGAGATGCTTTTGGTGAAAGATATTCTTTGTTTCTTGGCATATATACATGTTGTTGTGTTGCCGTAAGCTCGGCATATGCGGACACGGTTCGTTCAACCGTTTGGCCTGGTATATCATTTCCTATTGGAACCTCGTTTGTCGTTTCCTGGTACAGGGTTGATTGCGAAGGGAACCTTGTAAGCTTGTTGAGTCCTTCTTAGGTAGCGCGTGGATGTTGCCTCGTTAAAAACCTTGCCGGGAAAAACCCATTTCGGAATAAAAACCCGGTTGAAAGAAAAAAGTGAAACGGACGCTTTGATACCTGCGCAAGAGTTACCGTGAAGTAAAAGATAGAAAAGGGAAAGATGATTATACATTAGTGGCGATGGCGCTTTTAGGTTCCGGTGTTCGTTCGGTGGATTCGATATGGTCCTTTATTTGAATACGGCTGAGGATGTACATCAAAAAATCATGTGGATGATGTGTTGGGGCCCATCTGTATTGTTCTTTTTGGTTGTTTTTCTTTCTTGGGACTGGTTTTTAGCTCGATTGCTGAGGAATTCCTGAAGGTGCTCGTTATCGAGTAGTCGGGCCACTTCCTCTCGGAGTTTCCTTCAATCCTTGGTTTTATGCTCGTGCAAGTTATGAAACTCGCATATCAAGTTGTAGTTCCTTTAGGAGGGATCCGAGTGTACAGGCCTAGGCTATCTGTCGTCCCTTATTTTGCTGATAGCGAACATGATGTCTGATACATTAACGTTGAAGTTGTATTCTGATAGGCGAGGTGCCCTCGTTGGCCTCGTGTCCCCATCGAAGCGACCTTTGTTGATGGGTGCCCAAGGGTTTTGTCCTTTGTTCACCAATCGATCATCGCGAGGCAGATTACGTCTCGGAGCATTCCTTCTATCATCGGGCTACGGCTAGTATCTCTATTTATTTTGATTTTGACTCCCTCTCTAGGAGTCTGCTCAGATATACTGAGCCCAAGGGGGCTCCCAACTGGTCATCCTCGACTTTGATCTTTGACTGGTACCAGTTGTGGACGTCCGACCAGGTAAAGGCAGGATATTCGATCAGATTTTCTTTCAGCTGCCTTAAGGCCACTGAGCTTCATTCATTCAGGTTTTGGGTGAAGGCCAGCACTGCCCAGTTGTCAGAGACTGGGGGTAGTTCCATTCGTTCTGTTTGGAAAAGAGGCACAAATTCCCGCAGCATTTCATTCTTGCTCTACTTAATCTTGAATACGTTGGACTTCCTTATTGCTACCTTGATGTCACCGGCATGCGCCTTTATAAAGGAATCTGCTAGAACGGAAAATGAATTTATGGAGTTGGGAGCTAGGTTGTGATACCACATCATGGCCCCCTTCGAGAGCATTTCTTCGAACTTCTTCAGTAAGATGGATTCGATCTCGTTGTCTTTTATGTCATTGCTTTTCATCGAGCACGTATAGGCAGTGACGTGTTCGTTGGGATCTGAGGTCTCATTGTATTTTGGGAGTTCTAGCATTCTAAACTTCTTTGGAATGGGTTTCGGAGCCGCTTCCTCTAGGAACGACCGTTGTACGAACTTCTTCGAATCTACACCCTTCAAGACCGGGGGCGCGCCTGGGATTTTGTCGACTATGAAGTTATAGGTTTCGACCTTCTTATCGTTGGCTGCTATCATTTTCTCGCCTGACTCGATCCTTTTGGTGAGGTCCTTCAGCATTTTCACGATTGTAGGATCGGCTACTAATCTGTTGTTGCTCGATCTCTTAGGTACCTGTTTGGCCGGGGGAGTAGTTTTCGTTGCTACTGTGCTGCGAGTCTTCGGGTGGCTTTGCAACTGTGCGATAGACAACTGTTGTGCCTGCAACATTCAAAAATTACATGAAGACTAATTTCCTGTTCTTCCCAGGCTGGGGTATTTTGGGCTTCTTGTTAGTCTTCATGTCGTATGCTCCTATCAGTGTGTGAGGTTTCATCGACCTGCTGCACGTCTTGCGAATACGCGTCCACTAAAATTGGTCCAAGTACATTATCGAGGTTCTGTGGTGGCACGACAGCGAGTGGAACAACCACACCATTTTCTCCATGGCTTTCAATGTTGTCGTTCTCAACTCTATTTACCGAGCCAGACATTCTGACCTGAAATTAAAGATCTTGGACAAAAAAGTGTGAAAGATAACTTGTGTTATGTAATGAAACTAGCAAGAAAATAATCACTATTATTTTTAGCCCCACGGTGGGCGCCAAACTGTTTACCGTGTAAATGGTAATGACAATTAAATTTGTAAATGGGACTCTAAAAATACCTGATCTATTTTTATGCTAGTTTTTAGAGCAGTTGATGCTAGGCATATGAAGTTTAAAAATTAAAATAGGGTAGCAATCAAACCGAGGAGCTAGCCGTCCGAGCCTCGGGCTAACCGGCGAAAGGCATCGAGGTCGATGCTAGGGTTCAAGTTCGAGCTTTCAGTGGTAACCGAGAAGGGAATAACAGTTAGAATTTAATTAAAGGGGGCTCTTTATGGCCAGTATCAAGCAATAAATGAAGAACAAATAAGAAAGTAATAAACGGAAGCGGTAGCCTCGAGCGAGTAAGTTAGAGAGAAAAGAGAGGGAGAGTTGTTATTGATCTTGTGTAGAATAGTTGGAGCAACAGAATCCCCTTACAAAGTGGTGAGGATCCCCTTTATATAGGAGGGGAAATATAACATAGTACAGAATGCATTAATTGTAAAGATACGGAGATGGGACGGCAAGACATGATATTAGACTCTACTGGTTCTATCTGCTCGCCTCGGGAATTCCCCACCCTCGGGATCATCATTGGGTCAACCGTAAATGAAACTCAAGGGAGAGAACTTGACCGCAACCCCACGACCTCGAGATATCAATATTACTCCCCGAACACACCTCAATAGCGAGAAATCGGACCCTCCGATTTCACCGTATACAACGTCTTTAGTTGAGTTGTAACTT
This sequence comes from Nicotiana tabacum, assembly GCF_000715075.1. Classification (NCBI taxonomy): domain Eukaryota; kingdom Viridiplantae; phylum Streptophyta; class Magnoliopsida; order Solanales; family Solanaceae; genus Nicotiana; species Nicotiana tabacum. The sequence goes on from NC_134097.1 coordinate 62,072,720, forward strand.
TGTAATTGCTCTTCATTGTAATTCCTACTTTGCTTATCTAGAAGCGTTACTTAGGACCCCTTGTAAAAACCATAAACCCTTAGTATTTGTGTCATGAATAGAGTTAGTCATGAGTTGATGTCTTTGTAATAGGTGTATTACAAGTTAGTGAGGGATTAAGAGTTTAATTCCTAGATTGCATAGGTTGTAATCTAAAGTTGCTCATAGTGAAGTTTAAATCCTACTAGTACAGGTCGTGGTTTTTTATCCCCTTGAGCAGGGATTTTTCCACATAAAAACTCCTTGCTTTATTTACTTATTGTTACATTAGCATTCTCAGTGGAAACTCATATAGGACATGGTCTCTATATAGTTTGGTGCACTCATATACTTTATCACACATGAAGTGAGTCATTATTGCATTGAAGCTCACTTCATATATCTCTAAACTTTATTTACTTCATTTTCGCATCATGTTTATTACTCCTGAATATCAACTGACCACTAGATATTTTACTACAAATGTAATTACTAATCAATGCTCGAACACAAGCAACGCAAAAAACGAAAACTTATCATCAATCGGTAAATGCAAGAAGTTTTATTAATTAATGGGTTTTCAATGTCTTTGCCTTATGTTTTGATGATATAACAATCTTACTGTCACGAACCAGATAGGGAACCTGACACACTTGGTACACATTGCAAATGAACGGATTCAAACCAAAACTCCAGCTAATGTGAACTGTTGCAAGTGTAGAAAATAGAGAAACAAGACAGGGACATGATCCCTTATATTTCCCTGATAGCAGTACGAAAGTCAACTGTGCACAGCTAGAAAGTTACTGTCGCAGAAACAGTGCACACGGTGCAGCAGTTTTGCAGTCACTTGTCCTTTGACCAACCAAGTGCTTACATCATTCAATTAATGTCATCAAAGGTGTACTAACAAGATGATTATAACAAAACATCACTTGAACACTTGTGAATTCACTTCAAGCATTCAAGCCTTCTACAACAGTGAACTTAATTCTCAAGAGCCTCAAGAACAAAGTTAAACGGTACAACGGACCAGTTCCTAAATCTAGTATTTTGTTGTCCTTTGTTGTGTTTTAACTTTGTAATTGTTCTTCATTGTAATTGCTAAATTGCTTAGCTAGAAGCGTTACTTAGGAACCCCTTTGTAAAACCATAAACCCTTTGAGTTTGTGTCGTGACTAGAGTTAGTCATGAGTTGAAGTCCTTGTAATAGGTGTATTGCAAAGTGGTGTGTAATAGGTTTATTATGAGTTAGTGAGGGATTAAGAGTTTAATTCCTAGATTGCATAGGTTGTAATCTAAAAGTTGCTCGTAGTGAAGTTGAAATCCTACAAAGTTTAGGTCATTCTTTTTTATCCCCTTGAGCAGGGATTTTCCACGTAAAACTCCGTGTCTTATATACTTACTGTTTTATTAGTATTCTCGGGGGAAACTCATAGAGGACCTGGTACTCTATAGTTTGGTAGACTCATATAAACTATCAATTGGTATCATAGAGGGTTCCTCCTATATGGCTAACACCTAGGAAGGATCATTATGGCTGCTCCATCAAATTTTTAAGAAGGTCAATGTACGTACAGACCACCCAGGTTCAATGGACAATACTATGGGTGGTGGAAGACAAGAATGCATGATTTTATCATGGCTGAAGACTTGGAATTGTAGTATGTCATATGTGTCCTTACATTCTAACAAAGGCAGTTGGAGACCTTACATTGACGATGCCAAAGACCAGAAAAGAATACACTGACGTAGATAGGAAAGTTGTGGAGAAGAATTTTTGTGCCAAAAATATTTGGTGTGTGGAATAGGACCTGATGAATATAATAGAATCTCTATTTGTGAAACTACCAAGGGGATATGGGAAGCTTTGGAAATATCACATGAGGGAACCACTCATGTAAAGAAATCTAAGATTGATATGCTCACTACCGAGTATGAACTCTTTAGGATGAAGGACGATGAATCTTTTCAAGATATGCACACAAGATTCACTTCAATAATAAATGAGTTACACTCACTTAATGAAATTATTCCCAGGAACAAGCTAGTGAGAAAGATTCTTAGTATCCTGCCCAGTTCTTGGGAAAGCAAGGTGAATGCTACTACTGAAGTAGGGGACCTGTAGCAGTTGACGATAGATGGGCTGGTTGGAAATCTAAAGACCTACGAGATGAAGAGGACGATAGACAGTGAAAGAAGAAAACCAAAGAAATAAAAGAACCTGGTAATCAAAGTTGAAAGAAACGACTCAAGTGAGGAGGATAGTGACATGGCTTACTTAACCAAAAGGTTTCAGAAGATGGTCAGAAGAAATGGATGAGTACTGAAAATGGGTTTGTTTACCTTGAAAATGGTAATTACAATTAAATTTGATTTTGTGGTTCTAAAAATATGTGATCTATTTTTATGCTAGTTGTTAGGCAATCGACGCTAAGTGAAAGGCTTGGAAACAAAATAATAGCTTGAAAACAATGAGATAACCAAATCGAATGGCTAATAATCGGGGCCTCGCACTTGCGTATTCGGGACCTCGAGGTCGAGTCGGATGCCCTATCGAGAATAGTCGATGGAGGACTAACAGTTATGATAAATTCAATGGCGGCTTTTTATGGCCAATAATAAGCAATAAATTAAGAACAATAAATACAACACAATGAATATAAGCAATAAATGGAAGTAATGCGATCAAGAGAATATGTTAGAGAGCAGAGAGAATATTCTTGTATATTAAATATTGAGCATCATATCCTTTACAAAATGACAAGGGTCCCCTTTATATATGAGGGGGAATCCCAACATAGTACAAATGTATTTATTACAAAGATACATGGTTAGTACAGCTATTTAATGCCACAGTACGGGCTTGAGCTAGCCAAATAGACACATGCCCTGGGAGCCTCCCACTTTTTCACCATAACTATCGGTCTGCACTACCTCAAGGCTAGACGTTGATAACCCCTCGGGTGTTAATTTTGACCATAATATCGAGCCTATGGAAATGTGTTTATGAATTGTCATAATGACTGAAAATTGGACCCTCCGATTTTCTCGTATACAGATAGTCCCCTCGTTTCTTAGAGTGAAATGGTAAGAAACGACATTGACACCCATCTCCTCGAACTTCTCGCAATGATGTCATACTTATGACGTAAGCCTTTCTGGTAACTGAGGCATCACATCGATTCACCTCTCCAGAATTATTCAATGTACCACCGATTCATATTATCCAAAGTGATAATTCGCTGCCGGTCTAGTTCCCAAAAGGCACTAATTGCACCTGTCGGTACATTTTTCAAAGTCATTGATTGCGCGGTCGGTTACGCTGCTACCATTTCTATAAATGGAATCCTTCTTGAACCAAAACATCATTCAAAATGTTCTTCAATAGCCTTCTACCTCTTTCTTCTCTTCATCCTCATCCACTGTTATCTTCCATGTTTGAGGCCCATGGCATATTTCTAGAGCTTTCCTTTCTTGAGCAAAGTTGTACTGGTCTGTTGTTGTTGTTGTTGTTGGCCCGAGATGATGAAATACGGGCGCCAATTTCTTCCTACCCAGGAATGTATTCGAACTTCACACCGCTGCTCAGGAGTATGTTCAAACTTTACACCACGGCTCACCTCCCTACTTCGTCCTGGTGTGGCACTTAATCCCTTTTGCTTTCCATGGGGTGAAGCGGCACTACCTGTTGCTATATTGCATGGCACAATGTCCTAAGAAGTGGACTCATAGTAGTTGTGCAGGTAGGGCCTACGCTCGCCAAGTCTTCTATCAGGGTGTAGTCCTCTAGGCCTGGTAAAAGCTTTTGCTCTTGGGTGGGCTACGGCTTTTTCTTCATCTTTTTTCTACTTCTTCCTCATCCTTGAAGACACCGTTGGGAAGGCCTCATCTGAAGGCGTTGCTCCCGAGGATGCACCCCCGATAGTAGATTAGACTTTTATTTGTTGCTTTTATTTCTTTGTTTTCGTGTAAGGACCTTTCGTGGGCTTTTGTAATCATGTGTAAGGACCCTTTCATGGGTTTTTTGTAACCATCGTTTATTAATGAAAAAGTGTTTCTTTAGTTTTATACCTGATTTATGCCGGATTTCCTAATACCATGCCTTCTCCCATCTGCAATCTTTTCTAATCAATTCGAGGTTTTCCTCACCCACTGAGAGATAATCCTTGACACATGCTCTCGGTGACCTGGAACATTGGGAGGTCTCCCCCACGTGACAACTCTCCTCGAGGCAGGACGCCCTAAGACTCGCTCACCTGACATTGGAGGTGAGCCGCTGGAGCCAACCAAATGTAGAACATAGGAAGAACTCCCCTCCACCTGACGATCAGACATCGACGTAGCAGTCATGGCTACGACAGAATAGGAGGGGAAAAATCAGGGTCTAAGTAACTTTTTTTTTGAATTAGGGGAGCGGAAGGACTAGCACCAAGCGCCCGGATCTACGGAAGAGATAGTCTATCAAAGCAGCAAAATCACCATTGGAAAGACGGATGAATGAATATATAAGGGCAAAGCAGCAACTACCCACCTACCCAAAATGGGCCAATTAATTCTGGCCACATTAACATCAACCTCTCCTAGTGAAATGTACTGGGGAAATCACCCTGATCCCCCTTTTACCGGATCAAACAAATGTTGTTAGCCCATAGAACTTAAAAACTGTGAGGCCTAAGGGGTTCCCCGATATCACCAGCATCAGTCTGATAGGAGCTACCTATTTAACCCCGGGGCATGGCCTAGTTTGAGGGTCTCGGTTGCTCCGCGAACGGATTTTGAAGGGTCTTCGTCAAAGGTCAAAAGTCAATCCGCAAAAGCAAAGAAACAAAAAAGGAAAGGCTGAAAAAACTGAAAGGAGGAAAGCCTTTTTCTTTTTACATTGTCAAAAATGTATCCACAAAAGACATCTTTACAAAATCCATCCCCCGGGAGCAACATACAAAGGGAAAAGAATGGGATACAAAACAACTCGAGGGCTACTCCTCACCACTACTATCTTCTCCCTCATCGGGGGAAATTAAAAGTGCCAGTTCTCTCTCCAATTTGCGAGCTTCCTTGAGATCAGCTGATAGGTCGATACCTCTTGCACCGATTTCCTCCAAGGTCTCTCTCCTCGCCTCCGCCTTAGCATGCTTAATAGCTCGGGATAGCTTCTGCTCAACTGCTATCGATATGTCACGAGCTATTTTATGTGGTGTGGATGCATCCTCCAAATAAGTGGTAGTGTTTGTTCATCCTCGGACATAATTGCGGTCAAAGCAGCAACCTCCTTACGAGCATCCTTGAGAAGATCATGGGATGCCGCCAACTCCCCAGCCACTACTTCATTCCGATCCCTCAGCCCGGAGATCTCCATGTTCAGTTGGCTAATCTATGAACCATTCTGCTCGACCTACAAAAGAAAGGTAAACCAATTTATGTCAGAATACGGGAACAGAAGTCGGGTACAAGCAAGGCAAAATACCTGTGCAACAAGGTCAGCCTTTTCCCCTGAGCGCCATTTCCAAAGCAGCTTGGAGCTCTCCTAGTTCCTTTCCCCCATGGGTAGAGAGAGCCTCCAAATCCCGCAACATCAAGGTAAGTTTCTTCCACTCCTTTTCGTGGTAAGAAAGCTCCTCGCGAAGCCGAAGGAAGGCATGATCGTACATATCCTTGCACGGTGACATAACGAAAAAGTTGGAAAGACAGAAAATGACGCCCGTCAATAAAAGAAATGCACAAGAAATGGACACCTGCCGTATGAATTTCTCCGCCTCTTAGACGGGGATGGGAACATCAAGATCGACACTATCACTAACACCATTAAAGATTTTGGCAATAGAGCCTCCCCCTTGGAGAGAAATCCCTACTTTGACGCCGACCACTTCTTGAGCGTCTCTTATTTCCCCTGATGAGACTTGGAAGTATGGGAAGAAGTCATTCATGTCGCCGACTTCTCCAGAAGGCAACCCCTGCTCCTGAAAAGCTCTGGGACCCGACCCTTCAGGATCGATGGTAGGGGTCCCCCTAACAGAAACTGCATTGAACCCAGTTGTGCGATTTGAAGTCGCATTAACACCCTCTTTGAGGGTCTCCGATTTACGAGACTGACCGGAGTCAGCCATTTCGGGCTCAACAGCCTCCGATCGAGGCACCTACGAGGCTCTCACATTTGACCTCATCCTCTACTCTAGTTGGCATTTATCCTTATCCTCTTCCTCGTTGTCAAGATTCGCCCCTGAATTTAAAGCAAAAGTCACATCAATGACTCGATGCTTGAGTGACCTGGGTTTCTTTGCTGTAGGAAGGGCGACAATTGCCTTTCCTTTTCTCTTTTTCCCTTGCCGAACTCCGGAGCCTCCACTTTGCTGCCAGGGGGCGGCCTCATTTGTATATTCTCGCTAAGACCTGCACCAGCGCAGTAACTACAAGATGCTATCACTAAAGGCACATGAAGAAACACAAATACAAGGCGTAGGCAATAAAGAAACTCTACCATGATTCTTGGCCACCCATCGCTCCCTAGACAGGTCGGTCCAAGACCGAATAAGATATGGGAATGCCTTATCCAACCGCTTGATCCATCCCGACAAATCTGGAACCGCCTCGGGGTACCAACCAACAGCTGTAGGAAGCGCAAAAAGGTCGTTATTTCAAAAGAAAAATTATAAAAAATGGTTAAGGGAAAATTTCTTACATTGCGTATTCAATCTCTCCGGAAAAGGCACCGAGATGATATCCGAGGTCTTCACCTGGACAAATCTGCTCATCCACCCTCGATCATTCCCCTCGTCGATGCTCGAGAAGAATGATTTATTGGATCGATGATGGGGCCTAATCAAACCTCGATAAAATCGAGGGATATAAATCCTGATCAAATGGTTGAGGGTAAAAGTCTCACCCCAACCCTTTCGGTAAAATGGCGGAGCATCAATACTATCCTCCAGAAAGAAGGATAAATCTGACCAAGCATCACTTGGTACTTGTCACAGAAGTCAAGGATGACCGGGTCTATCTCAGGGGGAGAAGATTCAGAAGATTTGTCAGGACCTAAGGTGAACGGGAAGGTATACACATAAAGAAATCCGGCCTTATGGTTAGTTATATTTTCATTAGGATCGAGAATCTCCACCTCCACTGCCTCGTTCCATCGCTAGTCTATCCTCACTGCTTGTATGTTGGTCATGATGCTAATATATCAAGATGCGTGCTTGCACCGTCCTGATGTGGATAAAGTGGCAACGATGTTAAAATCCTTTGACACATCGAGATTAGGTGGGGTGCATTTTTTCAAGGAAGGAATTGCTCTGGCTTTCTCTTTAGACAATCGAGATGATGATGCAACTTCGTTCCGCCGAGGAACCATTCTAGAAGTCCTAGCCATATAAACGGTAAATATTTCTATAGAAAAAGATGAAAGAGTATAAAAAACAAAGGGTTCTGACTCGTGAATTTGGATATGAGGTGAAAGTAAGAAGTGTCAAACAGTCGATGCATTTACAGGAACCGCTTGGGCAGCAGAAAGGACAAGCTAATGGAAGATTGTGGGTTCCTCGATTATCACATTTGATGGCGACCTATGCACGGATTTTTGGAACATGGCATTTAATGCTCTTATCGGTTGACGTCACAACAATGTTGCTCTTGAGACAACAGTTCAAAATCGTTTCCTATTACTTCATTCTAGGAAACGCAGAGACTATCTGTATGTGGTGAAATCAGAGGGTCCGATTTCTAGCCATTGAGGTGTGTTTGGGGTGTCATATCGATATCTTGAGGTTGTGGGGTTGCGGTCAAGTTCTCTCCCTCGAGGTTCATTTACGCTCGACCCAACGATGATCCCGAGGGTGGGGAAATCCTGAGGTGAGCAAATAGCACCAGTAGACTCTATGTTGTATTTCCCCTCCTATATAAAGGGGATCCTCACCACTTCGTAAGGGGCTGTTGTTGCTCTAACTATTCTACACAAGATCAGTAACAACTTTCTCTCTTTTCTCTCTAACTTACTCGCTCGAGGCTACCACTTTCGTTTATTGCTTTCATATTTGTTCTTCATTTATTGCTTGATATTGGCCATAAAGAGCCTTCTTTAATTATATTCTAACTGTTATTCCCTTCCTGGTTACCCCCGATAGCTCGAACTCGAGCCCAGGCATCGACCTCGAGGCCTTTTGCCGGTTAGCCTGAGGCCCGGACTGCTAGCTCCTCGGTTTTATTACTACCTCGTTTTAGTTCTTATTTCGTTGTTAAACTTCATACACCGAGCATTAACTGCTCTAACAACTAGCATAAAAATAGATCACGTATTTTTAAAGTCCCATTTATAAATTTATTTGTCATTACCATTTTCACGGTAAACAGACGTACAAAATACTAGCTGTAGGAACTGGTCCGTAGTAGTGTTAAACTTTGTTCTTGATGCACTTGAGAATTGAATTCTTGAGTGTCAGATGCTTGAATGATTGAATGAATTCTCAAGTGTTCAAGTGATGTTTTTTTGTAATGTTTAATGTTAATACAACATGTATGACATCACTTGGTAGGTCAAATGACAAGTGACTCCAGAACTGTGCTTCACTATTTATGTGTACAATGTAGGCAGTCACTTTTCAGCTGTAGACAATTGCCTTCGTACTGCTTTTAGGGAAACACAAGGGTATCAGGTCCCTGTGTTGATTCTCTATCTTGTGAAGTCACAGCAACTCACATAAACTGGAGTCCGATAATTTGAGTTGTGTACCAAGTGTGTCAGGTTCCTTATCTGGTTCTTTGACAGTAAGTTTGTTAGATTTCAAAACATAAAGCTAAGGTTTTGTAAACCCATCAATTTTCCCCTTTTTGATGATAACAACCGTAGAAATTCATAACACATGTTTAGAGAAAAATTAAACAGATAAAGTAACAGGAACCTCACAAGTTCCCCTTGACTCTATGTTTCCCCCTTAATCAGATCCCTGTTTCAATTATATTTCAATTATACTTCCCCCTTTTGGCATCATTTAAAATACATGTTTACCGTGAAAATGGTAATAACAATTAAATTTGTAAATGGGATTCTAAAAATACGTGATCTATTTTTATGCTAGTTGTTAGAGCAGTTGATGCTAAGAGTATGAAGTTTAATGGATAGATTCAAGCTAAAACAGGGCAGTAATCAAACCGATAAGCTTGCAGCCCGAGCCCCGGACTGGTTGATGATGGACCTCAAGGTCGATATCTGGCTCGAGCTCGAGCTATCAGGGGTAGTTGGGAATGGGATAATAGTTAAGGTATGATCAAACAAGGCTCTTTATGGACAATACCAAGAAATAAATGAAGAACAAGTAACAAATTAATAAACGTTAAGAGTGGCCTCGAGCTAATAAGAACGAGCAAGTTAGAGAGAAGAGAGAGAGAGAGATATTCTTAATATTGTGTAGAGTACTTGGAGCTCTGCCTTACAGAGTGTTAACGACTCCCCTTTTATAAGAGGGGGGAGCCCAAACATAGTACAAGATATGTTGAGTGATAAAGGAAATGGGATGGGACAGCTAATAAGCTTCATGACATATGTGTGGGCCGATGTTGAGCCACTCAAATAGACTTAATCGACCCCGTATGCATTCTGCAGAAGCTTCTTGTGTTCATCGGGGTTTTAGGCCAATGTTATCCTCGACTAGGTATCGACAGATCTTGAGGGAAGTTACCGGCTCGAGGTCCCGAGCCTCCAAGGTGACCTACTGAAGCAATTTTGTCAATGAGAAATTGGTCCTCCGATTTCACCGTGCATAGATAGTCTCCACATTTCTTAGAGGGAAACAATAAGAAATGATTTTGACACCCTTCTTCGCGGGCTCCCGTAATGACGTTGTGTTGATGCCAGAGATCCTTTTTGCAAGCGGTGAGGCGTTTCACCCTTTCGCTTCTTCAGGATCATCCAATGTGTTATGACTCCTCGTTCTTTTGGGTAATATTATTGTCGTCGATTCAGCTCCCATGATCGTATTGATTGCGCCTGCTGTTATGCTTTTCGAGGGCGGTAATGGCGTCGTCGGTTACTTTGCCCTCCCCCTATAAATGAGGCTTCTTGTGATCAGTTTTTCATTCAAGCTTCCTTTGATACCCATCATTTCCTCCTTTCTTGCCATTTTTAGTCATTGCCGTCTCGTCATGTTTGAGGCCTACAGCCTCAAAATCTTACGTCATGTGTGCCATGGCCTAACTCTCGATCCTTCTTCGATTGGACTAAGTTGTGCTGCTGTGATGCTATTTTGTTGTTGTTGTTGTTATTGTTGTCTCCGTTGGCTCGGGGCGATGAAGCAGGGGACCGATTTCCTCCGACCCGGGTAGATACTTGGATTATGCACTGCTGCTCAAGAGGGGGCTCGAATTATACACCACTGCTCACCCTCTGTCCTCGGCTTGGCGTGTTATACCCCATTTGGATTCCAGGGGGTATGACGATAGTCCCTACCAGCTATTGCCCCCACAGCTTAGGCAACGTCTCAAGAAGTGGCTTTATAATTGTAGTACTGGCGGAGTTTGTACTAGCCAAATTTTTCACCCAGCCACTTCTTGTCTTCTTCCGGCCTATCCTTCATCATTTTCCTCTTCCCCCTTGCCTTTCTCTTCTATATTCTTCCTTTTGAAGATGCCATTCCGGGAGGATCGGGATGAGGTCTCTGAGGGGCTTGGACTTGGAAGATATTGTCTTTGAGGTCATACGCCTGGGGAGACGATGCCAGAGATGTCGCATTTTGGGAATAGGCTAGATTTTTAGGCTCTTGTTGTATGCATATCCTTGAACTTCTTTATTTCTGTGTAAGGATCCCCTTGCGGGATTTTTTAATCATATGTAAGGACCCCTCGAGGACCGTTGTAAGCGAACATTTTATGAATACAAAGATATCCTTGACTCCCGCCTTTGATACTTGCTGTATTACTTTATGTTTGCAGTGGCTTTGAATGCACGATCCTATATTGTCGCTACTAACACTAAGCCCAGATGCGAGTATTCCTTCCGTCCTTTGATTGAGGGAATTGCCTCGCATCGGGCTTTTTGCGGTTCCTAGGACCGAACCCGAATAAGGTTGATAACCTCGGGCCGCTAGGACCTTGACTTCGCATGAAAGCAAGGATAGTGTTTTCAGGACTCATAATGACCTTTGAGAAGAAATTTGCTCGGGGATCCTTGGATGGGGGCTGCTGGTGATTTTTTGAATGCAGCCCTAGAGCGGAGGCTCGCTCACACACGGACCATTCTGGACAGCACCCGGAGCCCAGTTTGTACAAGTGATGTCAAAAACACATATTTCTTTATAGGCTGGTTTTCCTTGACGGAGATCTTCGAAGTTATGTGCCATCGTTGTATTGATGTAAGCATTGTTGGCTTTCTGGAGCACCGTCGTGCCACGACGGAGGTATTGCCTGAGGCTGGAGATGGTGCTTTTTTGGTTAGCATCTTTGGTTAGCTTTGAATCGTCGTCGCTCTTCCAATGTATGATATGAGGCTGTTTTCGCCCTCCCAGAGATTTCCCTGTCTCACGCAGTTGCCATTTTCTGCGCCATGTTTCCGGTATCAACACGCCTGCATGTCTATCCGCCTTTTAGTCTTTCAGCTTTGTGACTGCTATGGCAGAAATGACGGGATTAGTCTGATGGGGGGGGGGTGAGAAACTCCCCCTCCGGTTTTTGGACCATAGGGGTCTGTTGATTCCACGGTGCCAGTTGATCACGCCCTTAATTAATGTTGCCGGGGATGACAGAGACTGGGCATGAACGAGTCGCTCTGTTCGGGTGCTGACTGTAGGTATTATAGTTGTAAGGCCCCATGAAAATTTCTACTCAAAACCCGAAAGCTCGTAGTGCCATGTTAGGTATATGTGTTAGAGATTTGTAAAATTCTTCGCGGCGAGCTTATCCTTTGGATTGATATGTGCATTAAAAGGTTAAGGAACAATGTTTTCTAGAAAAGTGTGTTTCTACGATCCATTATGCGATCACAAAATAGCTATGCGGACCGCATAGTCGCCGCAGAGTCAGATAGTTTGATGGTTAATTTGAGGTCAACTATGCGGTGAATTATGCGATCGCATAATCAATATGCGGGCCGCATAGTCATCACATAATTCCCTTGAAAGTTTTGTGAGGGGCAGTTCTGTGGTACATTATGCGGCCATAGAACACGTGTGTGGGCTGCATTTCTATAGCATACCCAGGCAGTTTATTCTAAGTTTTTGGGCCATTTTTGCGGTCCATTCTGCGGGCCGCCTGTCTATTATGCGATCGCAGATCGTTTCGGGGTTCCTATTTTCTAACTTTTAAAACCCGACACCATCCTATTAAAAACACACCATTAGACACCTTTTAAGATATTCTTCTACAAAAAGAGTAAGAAGGTGGAGTTTTAGAGGGAGGGGCAATTCAAAGATCTATTATTAGCACAACTGAAAGAGGGATTCATAAACATAAGACCACAGCTTTTTACATTGGCATGGATGATGGTACCCTACGGTACTAAGGCCGCCTATGTGTTCCAGATATTGACGATCTTCGGGGAAGGATCATGGTAGTATCTCACATTTCCAGGTATTTCGTGCACATATGGTCTACGAAAATGCATCATGATCTCAAGGAAGTTTATTGGTGGAACAATATGAAAAAGGGGGTAGTGGACTTTGTGGCAAGATGTCTGAACTGTCAGCAAGTGAAGGCCGAACAATCAAAAATAAATATCCTCTACCAAGAATAGATTACTTGTTTGATCAATTGTAAGGTGCTATGTGTTTCTCAAAAATTGACTTGCGGTCCGAGTATCATCAATTGAAGATAAGGGAGCAGGATATTCCAAAAACAACCTTCAGGACTCGGTATGGGCACTTTGAATTTTTGGTGATGTCTTTCGGGCTCACATACGCCCTAGCAGCTTTCATGGATCTTATGAATCGAGTCTTCAAGCCTTTTCTACACTCCTTTGTGATAGTGTTTATCGACGATATTCTTTTGTATTCCCGAAGTCAGAAGGACCATGCTGACCATCTCAGGGCAGTTCTGTAGACTCTTGAGCAACATAAACTGTATGCAAAGTTTTCAAATTGTGAATTTTGGCTTGAATCTGTTGCGTTCTTGGGTCATGTCATTTCCGGGGAAGGAATTATGGTTGATCCTCAAAAGATTGCAGCAGTAAAGAATTGACCTAGACCTACCACTCCTACTGAAACTTGCAGTTTCTTAGGTTTGGCTGGGTACTATAGGATATTTGTGTAGGGGTTTTCTACTTTTGCCTCTCCATTGACTAAATTGATGAAAAAAGTAGTTAAATTCTAATGGTCCAACGCTTGTGAAAGGAGTTTCCAAGAATTGAGATCAAGATTGACTATAGCACCGGTATTAGCCTTTCCAGAGTGTATAGAGGGATTTGTGGTGTATTACGATGCCTCAAGGATCAGGCTTGGGAGTGTATTAATGTAACATGGAAAGGTTATAGCCTACGCTTCTAGGCAACTCAATAATCATGAAAAGAACTATACAACCCATGACTTAGAGCTTGCGGCAATGGTGTTTGCCCTAAAGATTTGGCGACATTATTTGTGTGGGGTCCATGTGGATATATTTATAGACCTCAAGAGCCTTCAAAATATTTTCAAGCAGAAGGAATTGAATCTAAGATAGAGAAGATGGCTAGAGTTACTCAAGGACTATGACATTGATATTCTCTATCACCCAGGAAAGGCTAATGTTGTGGCGGATGCTCTTAGTCGAAAATCTATTGGAAGTTTAGCTCATTTGGAGGCATATTAGAGGCCATTGGCCAGGGAGGTTCACCAGTTGTCTATTTTGGGAGTTTGCATTACGGACTCTAATGAAGGAGGAGCGGTTGTACTGAATAGGGCTAAATCATCGCTTGTAGCAGAGGTGAAGGAAAAGCAATTCGACAATCCATTATTAGCACAACTGAAAGAGGGGATTCATAAACACAAGACCATAAATTTTTCCCTTGGCATGGATGATGCTACCCTACGGTACCAAGGCTGCCTATGTGTTCCAAATATTGACGGTCTTTGGGAAAGGATCATGGTAGAAGCTCACACTTCCAGGTATTCCATGCACCCGGGGTCTACAAAAATGTGTCATGATCTCAAGGAAGTTTATTGGTGGAACAACATGAAAAAGGGGGTGGCAAACTTGGTGGCAAGATGTCCGAACTATCAGCAAGTGAAGGCCGAACATCAAAGGGCCGATGGATTGGCCCAATGCATAGAAATTCCAATGTGGAAATGGGATATGATCAACATGGATTTTGTGGTAGGGTTGCCGTGCACTCTGCACAAGTTTGACTCAATTTGGGTAATCGTGGACCGACTCACAAAATCAGCGCATTTCTTGCCAGTTAAATCTACCGATATAGCAGAACATCACACTTAGTTGTATATCAAGGAAATAGTTAGGTTGCATGGTACTCCAGCCACAATCATTTTTGATCGAGAGGTTCAATTCATAGCCAACTTTTGGAAGAAATTTCAGCAAGTTTTGGGTACGCAAGTAAATCTTAGCACAACTTTTCACCCTCATACCGATGAGCAAGTGGAGCGGACTATTTAGATGCTTGAGGACATGTTGCATGCTTGTGTTGTCGATTTCAAGGGTAGTTGGGATGATCATTTGCCACTCATAGTGTTTGCTTATAACAATAGCTTCCATGCTAGTATCTAGATGGCGCCATTTAAAGCATTGTATAGTAGGAGATGTAGGTCTCTCATTGGGTGGTTCGAGGTTGGATAAGCTGAATTGATAGGGCCGGACCTTGTGCATCAGGCCATGGAGAAAGTCAAAATGATCAAGGAGAAGTTAAAAACTGCTCAGAGACGCCAAAAGTCTTATTCGGACATTCGTCGTAGAGATTTGGAGTTCAAAGAAGATGATTGGGTATTTTTGAAGGTTTCCCCCATGAAGGGTATCGTGCGGTTTGGAAAGAAAGGAAAAGTAAGTCCGAGGTATGTCGGACCGTGTAGAATCATTCATAGGATTGGTTAGGTGGCATACAAGCTCGAGCTACCATCCGAGATGTCATTGGTACACCCATTCTTCCATATGTCTATATTAAAGAAGGTAGTAGGAGATCCGTCCACTATTGTTCCAGTTGAAACTCTTAAGGTTAATGAAGAACTGTCATATGCGGAATTTCTAGTTACCATTCTTGACAGGCAAGTCCGAAAATTGAGAAATAAGGAACTTGCCTCCGTAAAAGTGTTATGGCAGAACCAGCAGGTTGAGGAAGGCACTTGGGAAGCTGAGGAAGAAATGATAAAGAAGTACCCACATTTGTTTGTATAGCCATGTAATAGCTTTTTACGCATTTGGTCTCTATAAACTCTTATATTTTGATTTGATTTATGTAAAACTGTTCTGTCTTGGTTATATGTTGCCTAGCGGCCATGGTTGGTGTTGTACAAGTTAGGTTGTGTCTATGGAACATGTATATAATGTTAGCATATGTTTCTAGGGCTCTCCGACAGGTGGATAGGCCTAGTTAAAAAGGAAACTCTGGCGAAATATTTGGAAGAGGGAGTTAGCCAAAGTTGGGGCTGCAGATATGTTTCATGTTGTAAAAAGCTGAGGTTGCAGAAAAAATTTCTAAAAAGTGAACCTTTATCCTCATTCGAGGATGAATGATCTTAAGTGGGGGAAGATGTAAGGCCCCGTGAAAATTTCTACTCAAAACCCGAAAGCTAGTAGTGCTAAGTTTTGTATATGTGTTAGAGATTTGTAAAATTCTTCGCGGCGAGCTAACCCTTTGGATTGATCTGTGCATTATAAAGTTAAGGAAAAATGTTTTCTAGAAAAGTGCGTTTCTGCGGTCCATTATGCGATCTCAGAATAGCTATATGGACCGCATAGTCGCCGTAGATTCAGACAGTTTGATGGTTAATTTGAGTTCAACTATTCAGCCAATTATGCGATCGCATAATCAATATGCTGGCCACATAGTCATCGCATAATCCCCTTGGAATTTTTTTGAGGAACAGTTCTGCGGTGCATTATGTGACCGCGGAACAAGTGTGCGGGCTGCATTTCTATCGCATACTCGAGCCGTTTGTTCAGGTTTTTGGGGCCATTTTTGCGGTCCATTCTATGGCCGCATGTCCATTATGCGATCACAGATCGTGTCGGGGCTCCTATTTTCTAACTTTTAAAACTCGACCCCATCCCATTAAAAACACCCCATTAGACCCCTTTTAAGATATTCTTCTGCAAAAAAAGTGAGAAGGGGAAGTTCTAGAGGGAGAGGGTGATCCTCATCAAATCCCCACTCAATTCTTGCCTAAACCCTTGAGGATTATCAAATAAAATTTTCTAGGCCTTCACCCCAAGAGGTAAGAACTTGAGCCCTAACCTTTGTTTTTGAAATTCACACTAGAATGAGTAATTAGCTTGGGGGTTCATGGGTATAAGAATGGATTTTCTTGCATGCATAAAAGATAATACGGTATGGGGAGGTTGTGAACTAAAAAGATAGCAATTGGGGTGTAAAATGATATAAATCTCTCACAAAAGGGCCCTAAACTCACTGTGCACACTTAGTGCTTAATAATTTACTTAAATGAGCTAGAATCTTATTCATCTCTAATTCTTGGTTCAATTTGTAACTTTCATAAAAATAGATCAAAGTTGCTAGGAAATTCCAAAATTTATTATAAGGATTTAAGGAAAGCTCTATTGAGGTATGTATGGCTAAAACCCCTTTCTCTTAGAAATTGAGCCTCCATGGTGCCGTGCAGAAGTTGTAAGTCCTTAATTTGATTGATGTAGTACTTGTTATGTCAAATGAATTGATGTTGTAAAAGTGTATGTGGAAGGTGCTTCTCCATGTGTTTAATGTGCTATTCTTTGTAAATTGAGGATGTTCGGGGAATATGAGCTATGTGCTAAATACCTAAATGTCAAGTCAAGGTTATATTGTGATTAATATGCCAAACTAGATGAAATCCTCTCTATGCTTATAACCTAAATGTCTTTTGTATGTGCCTATGATCTTAAATGGCAAGATTATTGTTAAAAATGAGAATAATGTGAAACGTGAGTTATGGAATGTGGTAATTATGGCCCTAAGTGCTGATGAACTAATACATGTGAAACTAAAGATTGAAGTGAGATGATTAACGGAAAAGGGTAACGTCTTGGTGAGACGGCTTAGCTGATCGGGCCGTGATCAGATGCCCTGTTATACACACATGGTGGTAATGTATTGATAATTGAAACTTTAAAGTGAGGATGAAATAAGGGTAACGTCTTGGTAAGATGGCTTAGCCGATCGGGCCATGATCGGACTCCGCTCAAGGAAGCGGTGGTATTGTGGATGATGATGCAACAATATGGGATGCCCAAACCTAAAATTTCAGAAACTATGTGAACCTTGTATATTACGGATGTGGTGTTTGTTTGAAGCTTTGTAGTCGTTATGATTTCTTTTTACTCTTGTATGGTTGTTCTTTCTAACAGGATGGTGTTTAGTTATAAATACTAGTACTATTCCATGGTACTAACGTCCCTTTTGCTGGGGGCGCTACATTTTTAAATGAATGTAGGTGGCTCCATAGCGGATAGTGCCGATCGCGCGTAGCAGAGTATCCTCCTCTTAATGTCTTGGTGAGCCCCCCTTTCTCTTCCAATGGGTAATGTTGTACATCTTTTGTTGTAGACTTCTACTTTTGAGGTATAGCTGGGGCCTTGTTGCCGGTGTTGTCATAATTGTATTTTGTATTCTTAGAGGCTCCGTAGATGTTTGTGTGGGTTATGTTCGGATGTCGGATGGGACAACATACTATGTAGTAATTCTAAACTCTAGTTCTTCTAAACTGTAACTGTATGAAATCTAAAAAACTTTAACCATGACTTAACGTTCGTGATATGAAGATGAATTAACAAGGTTTAATGTACAATTTTTCTATTGTTTAAATAAACGAAAGCATGGTTTTCTTATTCATATTGAGCTGGGTAGAAAGTGTTAAAAAGGCTTTCTCAGTTGTGAAGTATCCTAGGATGTCTTGGAGCCGTGTCTAGTAGAGTTCTTCTTATCGATGTGTAGTCGACCACATCTATAAGTTGGAGGCTACTTGGGCATTTAGGAATAATACCCTTCTTTGATATTCTGGATTGTGCGACAAGACTTGTTACAAAACTATTCTCCTTCTAACTAGTTCATTGTACTATCTTTCAATAAATGGTACCTAAGAACAAAGCAAAAATTGGCCAAGAAGCCAATGCCACCTAAGGAGTGGCTGATAAATCACTGCTTGATACTGCGGGTGAGGGTAGTCGCCTTGATATCACCCTACCTAGTTCTCCTATTCCAAAGTAGACTACCTTAGTTCCTACACCTACGGAGGGTACTACTACCCCTCCCATTGATACTCCTGTTCTGCCTTCAGCCCCAGCTTCCGGTTCTGGTATTTCTGATGGGGATCTTAGGGTAGCTATTCAGATGCTTGACTCAGCTAGTGGCCTCTCGGGCCCAGAGGTCAAATGTTACACCTAGTTCATCTATCTAGCATGGGGATTCCACCAATTCCAAGGTGAATAGATTCCTTTAGTTAGACCCTCCAGTGTTTACGGGTGCCAATCCAGAAGAAGACCCTCAGGATTTTATTGATGAGATGCACAAAACCCTAAAGGTTATGCGTGAAACTAAGACAGAGGGAGTAGAGTTGGCCGCATATAGTCTGAAAGGGGTGGACTATTTGTGGTTTGAGTTGTGGGGAGATTCCTGTGAGGAGAGGAGCTCTCCGGCGAGGTGGAGCGAGTTCGCTGATGCCTTTATAGATCATTTCCTGCCAGCTGAGAAGAGGGCAGCCCGAGCAGAAGAGTTTGAGAACCTAAGGCAGGGTAGTAGAAGTGTGTGGGAGTACCATATGGAGTTTGCCCGTCTGTCCAAGCATGCTATTCACATGTTGCCCATAATGGAGGCCAGGGTGCGTCGGTTTGTTCATGGCCTTAATCCTTTGACTATTAATGAGGCTTCTACAGTTGCATTGAATTCTGACATGAATTATGGGAAGATGGTGGCTTGCTCAGGCCACAGAAAACTGTAAATTGAAGAAAAGGATGGAGAGAGAGGGTAGCAGAAAGACCCGATCTAGGGGCAACGTGGGTGAGTCACTAGGTGGGGGAAGATCAACTTTCCAAGGAGGGACATCAAGGCCGTCCCAATCTGTTGCATAGTCTTCAGCCACTGCATCGCCTTCAGTGCCCAGCCAGTAGCAACAATGGAGTCGTTTCAAGCCTAATCAGGGCAACAAAGGATCCCATCAGCGGGGTCGGTTAGAAGGGGGATCCTAGTAGTAGTAGAGGTCCCCGTGCCCTAAGTACGGAAAAATTCACTCAGGTATTTGCTACTTGGAGTTACCTGTATGCTATGGATGCGAGATAAGGGGCCACATTCAGAGGCATTGTCATACATCCTGCCAGGGTGCGGGTAGGAGCATAGCATAGTCATCCAGTCCAACAGTTGCTACATCTTCATCCCCCTCTCCAGCTCGAGTTACCCCAGCACTCGCGGGGCGAGGTGCAGTTAGGGGTGGTGTATAGAGTTCGGGAGGACCCAGCCGGTTCTATTCAATGAGTGGTCGCTAGACTGCAGAGGCTTCTCCAGATATTGTTATAGGTATTCTGACTGTCCAATCTCATGATGTGTATGCACTTATTGACCCTGGTTCCACATTGTCCTATGTTGCCTCTTTTGTTGCTATGGAATTTGGGATAGAACCAGAACAGCTTCTTGAACCATTCTCTGTAACTACTCCGGTGGGTGAGCCTATTACGGCTGCACGAGTTTATAGAGGTTGTGTTGTCACAGTACGAGGTAGGGATACCATGGCCGATATCATTGAATTGGGGATGGTCGATTTTGATGTAATAATGGGAATGGATTGGCTATATTCATGTTTTTCCAAACTTGTTTGTCGTACTAGGACTATGAGGCTTGAGTTTCTTTATGAGCCAGTTGTTGAATGGAAGGGAGATAATGTAGTGCCTAAAGGTAGATTTATTTCTTACCTTAAGCCCGCAAAGATGATCAAGAAGGGGTGTATCTATCATTTAGTCCGGGTTATGTACACTGATGTCGAGGCACCTAGCCTTGAGTCCGTACCAATTGTGAATGAATTTCTGGATGTCTTTCCAGAAGAGCTCCCTAGGATTCCACCAGAGAGGGAGATTGATTTTGGGATCGACGTGATGTCAGGCACGTAGCCTATATCAATTCCACCTTACAGAACGGCACCGACAGAATTGAAAGAGCTAAAGGAACAACTGAAGGGTTTACTAGAAAAGGGTTTCATCCGGCCGAGTGTGTCACCGTGCGGCGCACCGGTCTTGTTTGTAAAGAAGAAAGATGGATCGCTACGGATGTGTATTGATTACCGGAAACTCAACAAAGTCACAATCAAAAATATATATCCTCTACCAAGAATAGATGAATTGTTTGATCAATTGCAAGGTGCTACGTGTTTCTCAAAAATTGACTTGCGGTTTGGGTATTCTCAATTGAAGATAAGGGAGCAGGATATTCCAAAAATAGCCTTTAGGACTCGGTATGGGCACTTTGAATTTCTAGTGATGTCTTTTGGGCTCACAAACGCCCCGACAGCTTTCATGGATCTTATGAATTGAGTCTTCAAGCCTTTTCTTGACTCCTTTGTGATAGTATTCATCGACGATATTCTTGTGTATTCCAGGAGTCGGGAGGACCATGCTAACCATCTCAGGGTAGTTCTGTAGATTCTTGAGCAACATAAACTGTATGCAAAGTTTTCAAAATGTGAACTTTGTATTGAATCTGTCATGTTCTTGGGTCATGTCGTCTCCGAGGAAGGAATTATGGTTGATCCTCGAAACATTGCAGCAGTAAAGAATTGGCCTAAACATACAACTCCAACAGAAATTCGTAGTTTCTTAGGTTTGGCTAGGTACTATAGGAAATTTGTGGAAGGGTTTTCTACTCTTGCCTCTCCATTGAGTAAATTGACACAGAAAGTAGTTAAGTTCCAATGGTCCAATGCTTGTGAAAGGAGTTTCCAAGAATTGAAATCAAGATTGACTACAATACCGTTATTAGCCTTGCCAGAGGGTATAGACGGATTTGTGGTGTATTGCGATGCCTCAAAGATCGGGCTTGGCTATGTGTTAATGCAACATGGAAAGGTTATAACCTACGCTTCTAGGCAACTTAAGAATCATGAAAAGAACTATCCAGCCCATGACTTAGAGCTTGCGGCAGTGGTGTTTGCCCTAATGATTTGGCGACATTATTTGTGTGGGGTCCATGTGGATGTATTTACGGACCACAAGAGCCTTCAAAATATTTTCAAGTAGAAGGAATTGAATCTAAGACAGAAAAGATGGATAGAGTTACTCAAGGACTATGACATTGATATTCTCTATCACCCGGGAAAGGCTAATGTTGTGGCGGATGCTCTTAGTCTAAAATCTATGGGAAGTTAAGCTCATTTGGAGGCATATCAGAGGTCGTTCGCCAGGGAGGTTCACCAGTTGGCTAGTTTGGGAGTTCGCCCTACGGACTCTAATGAAGGAGGAGTGGTTGTACTAAATAGGGATGAATCATCGCTCGTAGCAGAGGTGAAGGAGAAGTAATTTGACGATCCATTATTAGCTCAACTGAAAAAGGGTATTCATAAACACAAGACCACAACTTTTTCCCTTGGCATGGATGATGGTACCCTACGGTACCAAGGCCGCCTATGTGTTCCAGATATTGACGGTCTTCAGGGAAGGATCATGGTAGAAGCTCACACTTCTAGGTATTCCGTACAACCAGGGTCTACGAAAATGTATCATCATCTCAAGGAAGTTTATTGGTGGAACAACATGAAAAAAGGGGTGGCAGAGTTTGTAGCAAGATGTCCGAACTGTCAGCAAGTGAAGGCCGAACATCAAAGGCCCGGTGGAGTGGCCCAAAGCATAGAAATTCCAATGTGAAAATGGGAGATGATTAACATGGATTTTGTGTAAAGGTTACCGCGCACTCTGCACAAGTTTGCCTCAATTTGGGTAATCATGGACCGGCTCACAAAATCAGCGCACTTCTTGCCTATTCAATCTACTAACACATCGTAACATCATGCTTAGTTGTATATCAAGCAAATAGTTAGGTTGCATAGTAGTCCAGCCTCAATCATTTCAGATCGAGGGGCTCAATTCACGGCCAAATTTTGGAAGAAATTTCAGCAAGTTTTGGGGACGCAGGTAAATCTTAGCACAGCTTTTCACCCTCAGAACGACGGGCAAGCGGAGCGGACTATTCAGACTCTTGAGGACATGTTGCGTGCTTGTGTTCTCGATTTCAAGGGTAGCTGGGATGATCATTTTCCACTCATAGAGTTTGTTTATAACAACAGCTTCCATGCTAGTATCCAGATGGCGCCATTTGAAGCATTGTATGGTAGGAGATGTAGGTCTCTCATTGGCTGGTTCGAGGTTGGAAAAGCTGAATTGATAGGGCCGGACCTTGTGTATCAGGCCATGGAGAAAGTCAAAATGAATAAGGAGCAGTTGAAAACTGCTCAGAATCACCAAAAGTCTTATTCGGACATTCATTGCAAAGATTTGGAGTTCAAAGAAGATGATTAGGTATTTTTGAAGGTTTCCCCTATGAAGGGTATCATGCGGTTTGGAAAGAAAGGAAAATTGAGTTCGAGGTATGTCGGACCATGCAGAATCATTCATAGGATTGGTCAGGTGGCGTACAAGCTCGAGCTGCCACCCGAGATGTCATTGGTACACCCAGTCTTCCATGTGTCTGTATTAATGAAGGTAGTAGGAGGTCCGTACACTATTGTGCCAGTTGAAACTATTGAGGTTAATGAGGAACTATCATATGAAGAATTTCCAGTTACCATTCTTGACAGGGAAGTCCAAAAATTGAGAAAAAAGGAAATTGCCTCTGTAAAAGTGTTATGGCGGAACTAGCAGGTTGAGGAAGCCACTTGGGAAGCCGAGAAAGAAATGAAAAAGAAGTACTCACATTTGTTTGTATAGCCATGTAATAGATTTTTACGTATTTTGTCTCTATGAACTCCTATCTTTTGATTTGATCTATGTAAAACTGTTCTGTCTTGGTTATATGTTGCATAGCAGCCATGGGTGGTGTTGTACAAGTTAGGTTGTGTCTATGGAACATGTATATGCTGTTAGTATATGTTTCTAGGGCTCTCTAACAGGTGGATAGGCCTAGTTACAAAGGAAACTCTGGCGAAATTTTTGGAAATTTAGGGAGTTAGCCAAAGTTGGGGCTGCGGATATGTTTCATGTTGTGACAAAACTGAGGTTGCATACAAAATTTCTAATAAGTGAACCATGATCCTCATTCGAGGACGAATAATCTTAAGTGGGGGAGGATGTAAGGCCCCGTGAAAATTTCTACTCAAAACCCGAAAGCTAGTAGTGCCAAGTTAGGTATATGTGTTAGATATTTGTAAAATTCTTCATGGCGAGTGGACCCTTTGGATTGATTTGTGCATTAAAAAGTAACGGAACAATGTTTTCCAGAAAAGTGCATTTCTGCGGTCCATTATACGATCGCAGAATAGCTATGCAGACCGCATAGTCACCGCAGAGTCAGATAGTTTGATGGTTAATTTGAGGTCAACTATGGGAAAATTATGCGATTGCATAGTCAATATTTGGGCCACATAGTCATCGCATAATCCCCTTGGAATTTTTGTGAGGGCCAGTTCTGCGGTGCATTATGCAACCGCAGAATAGGTGTGCGAGCTGCATTTCTGTTGCATACCCAGGCAGTTTGTTCAGATTTTTCGGCCATTGTTGCAGTCCATTCTATGAGCGCATGTCCCTTATGTGATTGCAGATCGTGCCGGGGCTCCTATTTTCTAACTTTTAAAACCCGACCCCATCCCATTAAAAACACCCCATTAGACCCCTTTTAAGATACTCTTCTGCAAAAAGAGTGAGAAGGGGAAGTTCTAGAGGGAGAGGGTGATCTTCATCAAATCCCCACTGAATTCTTGCCTAAACCCTTGAAGACTAACAAATAAAATTTGCTAGGACTTCACCCCAAGAGGTAAGAACTTGAGCCCTAACCTTTGTTTTCAAAATTCACTCTAGAATGAGTAATTAGCTTGGGGGTTCATAGGTATAAGAATGGATTTTCTTGCATACATAAAAGATAATAGGGTATGGGAAGGTTGTGACCTAAAAAGACAGCAATTGGAGTGTAAAATGATAGAAATCTCTCATAAAAGGGTCCTAAACTCACTATGCACACTTAGTGCTTGATAATTTACTTAAATGAGCTAGAATCTTATTCATGTCTCTAATTCTTGGTTCAATTTGTAACTTTCATAAAAATAGATCGAAGTTGCTAGGAAATTCCGGAATGTATTATAAGGATTTAAGGAAAGCTCTATTGAGGTATGTATGGCTAAAACCACTTCCTCTTAGAAATTGAGCCTCCATAGTGCCGTGAAAAAGTTGTAAGTCCGAAATTTGATTGATGTAGTACTTGTTATGTCAAATGAATTGATGTTGTGAAAATGTATGTGGAAGGTGCTGCTCCATGTATTTAATGTGTTATTCTTTGTAAATTGAGGATGTGATGGGAACATGATCTATGTGCTAAATGCCTAAATGTCAAGTCAAGGTTACATTGTGATTAATATGCCGAACTAGATGAATTCCTCTCTATGCTTATAACCTAAATTTCATTTGTATGTGCCTATGATCATAAATGGCAAGGTTGTTGTTGAAAATGGGAATAATGTGAAACGTGAGTTATGGAATATGATAATTGTGTCCCCAAGTTCCGATTAACTAATACATGTGAAACCAAAGATTGAACTGAGATGATTAACGGAAAAGGGTAACGTTTTGGTAAGACGGCTTGGCCGATCGGGCCGTGATCGGACGCCATGTTATACACACATGGTGGTAATGTATTGATAACTGAAACTGGAAAGTGAGGATGAAATAAGCGTAACGTCTTGGTAAGAGGGATTAACCGATCGGGCTGTGATCGGACTCCGCTCAAGGAAGCGGTGGTATAGTGGATGATGATGCAACAATATGGGATGCTCCAACCTAAAATTTCAGAAACTATGTGAACCTTGTATATTGCTGACGTGGTGTTTGTTTGAAGCTTTGTAGTCCTTATGATTTCTTTTTACTCTTGTATGGTTGTTCTTTCTAATAGGATGGTGTTTAGTTATACATACTAGTACTATTCCATGGTACTAATGTCCCTTTTGCTGGGGGCGCTACTTTTTTGAATGAATGTAGGTGGCTCCATAGCGGACAGTGCCGATCGCACGTAGCAGGGTATCCTCCTCTCAATGTCTTGGTGAGCCCCCCTTTCTCCTCTAAGGGGTTATGTTGTACATCTTTTTTTTAGACTTCTACTTCTGAGATATAGCCGGGGCCTTGTTGCCGGTGTTGTCATAATTGTCTTTTGTAGACTTAGAGGCTCCTTAGATGTTTGTGTGGGTTATGTTCAGATGTCGGATGGGATAACATACTGTGTAGTAATTCTAAACTCTAGTTCTTCTAAATTGTAACTGTATGAAATCTAAAAAACCTTAACCACGACTTAAGGTTCGTGATATAAAGATGAATTAACATGGTTGAATGTACGATTTTGATATTGTTTTAATAAACGAAAGCATGGTTTTCTTATTCATATTGAGCTGGGTAGAAAGTGTTAAAAAGTCTTGCTCAATTGGGATCACTTAAATGAGCGCCGATCGCGCCTCCCGAGGTTGGGGCATGACAAACTTGGTATGAGAGCCTAAAGTTTTGAAGTGTCCTAGGATGTCTCGGAGTCGTGTCTAGTAGAGTCCTTCTTATCAGTGTGTAGTCAACCACATCTATAAGGTGGAGTCTACTTAGGCATTTAAGAATAACACCCTTCTTTGATATTCTAGATCGTGCGGCAAGACTTGTTACGAAACTATTCCCCCTCTAACTAGTGCATTGTTCTATCTTTCAGTAAATGGCACCCAAGAAGAAAGCGAGAATTGGACAAGAAACCAATGCCACCGCATGAGTGGCTGATGAATCACTGCTTGATACTGCGGGTGAGGGTAGTCGCCCCGGTATCACCCTGTCTGGTTCTCTTATTCCAAAGCAGACTACCCCAGTTCCTACACCTGCGGAGGGTACTACTACCCCTCCCATTTATACTCTTATTTCGCCTCTAACCTCAGCTTGCGGTTCTGGTATTTCTTATTGGGATCTTGGGGGAGCTATTCAGATGTTGACTCAGCTTGTGGGCTCTTAGGCCCAGAGGTCAAATGTTGCACCCAGTTCATCTAGCTAGCAAGGGGATTCCATCAGTTCTAGGGTGAATAGATTCCTTCAGTTAGACCCTGTAGTGTTTACATGTGACAATCCAGAAGAAGACCCTCAGGATTTTATTGATGAGATGCACAAGACCTTCAGGGTTATGCGTGCAACTGAGACAGAGGGAGCAGAGTTGGCCTCCTATCATCTAAAAGGGGTGGCCTATTTGTGGTTTGAGTTGTGGGAAGATTCCCGTGAGGAGGGGAGCTCTCCGGCGAGGTGGAGCGAGTTCGCTGATGCCTTTATAGATCATTTCCTGCCAGCTGAGATAAGGGCAGCCCGAGCAGCAAAGTTTGAGAACCTGAGGCAGGGTAGTAGAAATGTGTGGTAGTACCATATGAAGTTTGCCCGTCTATCCAAGCATGCTATTCACATGTTGCCCACAATGGAGGCCAGGGTGCGTCGGTTTGTTCAGGGCCTTAATCTTTTGACTATTAATGAGGCTTCTGTAGCTGCATTGAATTTTGACATGAATTATGGGAAGATGGTGGCATTTGCTCAGGCCACAAAGAACCGTAAATTGAAGAAAATGACGGAGAGAGAGGGTAACAGAAAGACCCGGTCTACAGGCAACATGGGTAAGTAACTAGGCGGGGGAAGATCAGCTTTTCGGGGAGGGACATCACGGCTATCCCAGTCTGTTGCACAGTCTTCAGCTAGTGCACCACTATCAATGCCTAGCCAACAGTAGCAGTGGAGTCATTTCAGGCCTAATCAGGGCAACAAAGGATCCCATCAGCGGGGTCGGTTAGAAGGGGGATCCTAGTAACAGCAGAGGTCCCCGTGCCCTAAGTGTAGGAAGATGCACTCAGGGATTTGCTACTTGGAGTTACCCGCATGCTATGGATGCAGGATTAGGGGCCACATTCAGAGGCATTATCAAATATCCCGCCAGGGTGCGGGTAGGAGCACATCATAGTCATCCAGTCCAGCAGTTGCAACATCTTCAGCCCCCTCTCCAGCTCGAGGTACCCCAGCACCCGCGGGGCGAGGTGCAACTAGAGGTGGTGCGTAGAGTTTAGGAAGACCCAACCGGTTCTATGCCATGAGTGGTCACTAGACTGCAGAGGCTTCTCCAGATGTTGTGACAGGTATTATGACTGTCCAATCTCATGATGTGTATATACTTATTGACCCGGTTCCACATTCTCCTATGTTACTGCTTTTGTTGCTATGGAATTTGTGATAGAACCAGAACAACTTCATGAACTATTCTCGGTATCTACTCCGGTGGGTGAGCCTATTATGGCTATACGAGTTTATAGAGGTTGTGTTGTCATGGTATGTGGTAGGGATACCAAGGCCGGTCTCATTGAATTGGGGATGGTCGATTTTAATGTAATAATGGGAATGAATTGGCTATATTCATGATTTGCCAAACTTGATTATTGTACTAGGACTATGAGGCATGAATTGAAATCAAGATTGACTACAACACCGGTATTAGCCCTGCTAGAGGGTATAGAGGGATTTGTGGTGTATTGCGATGCATCATGGACCGGGCTTGGTTGTGTGTTAATGCAACACAGAAAGGTTATAGCCTACGCTTCTAGGCAACTTAAGAATCATGAAAAGAACTATCCAACTCATGACTTAGAGCTTGCGACAGTGGTATTTGCGCTAAAGATTTGGCAACATTATTTGTATGGGGTCCATGTGGATGTATTTATGGACCACAAGAGCCTTCAATATATTTTCAAGAAGAAGGAATTGAATCGGAGATAGAGAAGATGACTAGAGTTACTCAAGGACTATAACATTGATATTCTCTATCACCCGGGAAAGGCTAATGTTATGGTAAATGCTCTTAGTCAAAAATATATGTGAAGTTTAGCTCATTTGGAGGCATATTAGAGGCCGTTGGCCAGGGAGGTTCACCAGTTGGCTAGTTTGGGAGTTCGCCTTGTGGACTCTATTAAGGAGGAGTGATTGTACAGAATAGGGATAAATCATCTCTCGTAGCAGAGGTGAAGGAGAAGCAATTCGAAGATCCATTATTAGCACAACTGAAAGAGGGGATTCATAAACACAAGACCACAACTTTTTCCCTTGGCATGGATGATGGTACCCTATGATACCAAGGACGCATATGTGTTCCAGATATTGCCGGTCTTCGGGGAAGGATCATGGTAAAAGCTCACACTTCCAGGTATTTCATGCACCCAAGTTCTACAAAACTGTATTATGATCTCAAGGAAGTTTATTGGTGGAACAACATGAAAAAGAGGGTGGCGGACTTTGTGGCAAGATGTTCGAACTGTCAGCAAGTGAAGGTCGAAAATCAAAGGCCCAGTGGTTTAGCCCAAAGCATAGAAATTCCAATGTGGAAATGGGAGATGATCAACATGGATTTTATTGTAGGGTTACCGCGCACTCCATGCAAGTTCGACTCAATTTTGGTAATTGTGGACCGACTCACAAAATCAGCGCACGTCTTGCCAGTTAAATCTTCTAACACAGTGGAACAATATGCTCAGTTGTATATCAAGAAAATAGTTAGGTTGCATGGTACCCCAGCCTCAACCATTTTAGATCGAGGGGGTTAATTCACGACCAACGTTTGGAAGAAATTTCAGAAAGGTTTGGGCAAGTAGGTAAATCTTAGCATATGTTTTCACCCTCAGACCGACGGGCAAGCGGAGCAGACTATTCAGATGCTTGAGAACAAGTTGCGTGCTTTTGTTCTTGATTTCAAGGGTAGCTGGGATGATCATTTTCCACTCGTAGAGTTTGCCTATAACAACAGCTTCCATGCTAGTATCCAAATGGCGCAATTTGAAGCATTGTTTGGTAGGAGATGTAGGTCTCCTATTGGGTGGTTCAAGGTTGGAGAAGCGGAATTGATAGGGCCGGACCTTGTGCATCAGGCCATGGAGAAAGTAAAAATGTTTAAGGAGAAGTTGAAAATTGCTCAGAGTCGCCAAAAGTCTTTTTCGGACGTTTGTCGTAGAGATTTGGAGTTCAAAGAAGATGATTGGGTATTTTTGAAGGTTTCCCCCATACAGGGTATCATGTGGTTTGGAAAGAAAGGAAAATTGAGTACGAGGTATGTCGGACCGTACAGAATCATTCAGAGGATTGGTCAGGTGGCGTACAAGCTTGAGCTGCCATCCGAGATGTCATTGGTGCACCCAGTCTTCCATGTGTCTATGTTGAAGAAGGTAGTAGGAGATCCGTCCACTATTATGCCAGTTGAAACTATTGAGGTTAATGAGGAACTATCATATGAAGAATTTCTAGTTACCATTCTTGATAGGCAAGTCCGAAAATTGAGAAATAAGGAAATTGCCTCCGTAAAAGTGTTGTGGCGGAACCAGCAGGTTGAGGAAGACACTTGGGAAGCCGAGGAAGAAATGAGAAAGAGGTACCCACATTTGTTTGTATAGCCATGTAATAGCTTTTTACGCATTTGGTCTCTATGAACTCTTATCTTTTGATTTGATCTATGTAAAACTGTTCTGTCTTGGTTATATATTGCTAAGCAGCCATGGTTGGTGTTGTACAAGTTAGGTTGTGTCTATGGAACATATATATGCTATTAGGATATGTTTGTAGGGCTCTCTGACAGGTGCATAGGCCTAGTTACAAAGGAAACTCTGGCGAAATTTTTGGAAATTTAGGGAGTTAACCAAAGTTGGGCTACAGATATGTTTCATGTTGTGAAAAGCTGAGTTTGCATTAAAAAATTTCATATAAGTCAACCTTGATCCTCATTCAGGGACGAATGATCTTAAGTGGGGAAGGATGTAAGCCCCCGTAAAAATTTCTACTCAAAACGCGAAAGCTAGTAGTGGCAAGTTAGGTATATGTGTTAGAGATTTGTAAAATTCTTTGCGGTTCGGAACCTTTGGATTGATCTGTGCATTATAAAGTTAAGGAACAATGTTTTATAGAAAAGTGCGTTTCTGCGGTCCATTATGCGATCTCAGAATAGCTATGTGGACCGCATAGTCGCCGTAGAGTCAGACTGTTTGATGGTTAATTTGAGTTCAACTATTCAGCCAATTATGCGATCGCATAATCAATATGTGGGCCGCATAGTCATCGCAAAATCCCCTTGGAATTTTTGTGAGGGGCAGTTCTGCGGTGCATTATGCAACCGCAGAACAGGTGTGCAGGCTGCATTTCTGTCGCATACCCAGGCAGTTTGTTCAGGTTTTTGGGGCTATTTTAGCGGTCCATTCTGCCGGCCACATGTCCATTATGCGATCGCATATGATATCGCAGATCGTGTTAGGGCTCCTATTTTCTATCTTTTAAAACTCAACCCCATCCCAATAAAAACACCACATTCGACCCCTTTTAAGATATTCTTCTGAAAAAAGAGTGAGAAGGGGAAGTTCTAGAGGGAGAGGGTGATCTTCATCAAATACCCACTCAATTCTTGCCTAAACCCTTGAATATTATCAAATAAAATTTGCTAGGCCTTCACCCCAAGAGGTAAGAACTTGAGCCCTAACCTTTGGTTTCGAAATTCACACTAGAATGAGTAATTAGCTTGGGGGTTCATGGGTATAAGAATGGATTTTCTTGCATGCATAATAGAGAATAGGGTATGGGGAGGTTGTGAACTAAAATATAGAAATTGAGGTGTAAAATGATAGAAATCTCTCACAAAAGGGTCCTAATATCACTATGCACACTTAGTGCTTGATAATTTACTTAAATGAGCTAGAATCTTATTCATGTCTCTAATTCTTTGTTCAATTTGTAACTTTCATAATAATAGATCGAAGTTGCTAGGAAATTCCGGAATTTATTATAAGGATTTAAGGAAAGCTCTATTGTGGTATGTATGGCTAAAAACCCCTCCTCTTAGAAATTGAGCCTCCATGGTGCCGTGCAAAAGTTGTAAGTCCAAAATTTGATTGATCTAGTACTTGTTTAATGTGTTATTCTTTGTAAATTGAGGATGTCTGGGGAACATGAGCTATGTGCTAAATGCCTAAATGACAAGTCAAGGTTACATTGTGATTAATATGCCAAACTAGTTGAATTCCTCTCTATACTTATAACCTAAATTGCTTTTGTATGTGCCTATGATTTTAAATGGCAAGGTTATTGTTGAAAAATGGGAATAATGTGAAACGTGAGTTACGGAATGTGGTAATAGTGACCCCAAGAACAGATGAACTAATACATGTCAAACAAAAGATTGAAGTGAGATGATTAACGGAAAAAGTGTAACGTCTTGGTGAGACGGCTTAGCTGATCGGGTCGTGATCGGACGCCTTGTTATACACACATGTTGGTAATGTATTGATAATTGAAACTGGAAAGTGAGGATGAAATAAGGGTAACATCTTGGTAAGATAGCTTAGCCGATCGGGCTGTGATTGGACTCCGCTCAAGGGAGCGGTGGTATTGTGGATGATGATGCAACAACATGGGATGCCCCAACCTAAAATTTCGAAAACTATGTGAAAACTATGTGAACCTTGTATATTGCTGACGGGGTGTTTGTTTGAAGCTTTGTAGTCCTTATGATTTCTTTTTACTCTTGTATGGTTGTTATTTCTAACAAGATGGTGTTTAGTTATACATGCTAGTACTATTCCATGGTACTAACGTTCCTTTTGCCGGGGGTGCTACATTTTTGAATGAATGTAGGTGGCTCCATAGCGGACAATGTCGATCACGTGTAGCAGAGTATCCTCCTCTCAAAGTCTTGGTGAGCACCCCCTTTCTCCTCCAAGGGGTTATGTTGTACATCTTTTGTTTTAGACTTCTACTTTTGAGGTATAGCCGGGGCCTTATTGCCAGTGTTGTCATACTGGTCTTTTGTATTCTTAGAGGCTCTGTAGACATTTGTGTTGGTTATGTTCGGATGTCGGATGGGATAACGTACTGTGTAGTAATTCTAAACTCTAGTTCTTCTAAATTGTAACTTTATGAAATCTAAAAAAACTTAACCACGACTTAAGGTTTGTGATATGAAGATGAATTTACAAGGTTGAATGTACGATTTTGCTATTGTTTAAATAAACGAAAGCATGGTTTTCTTATTCGTATTGAGCTGGGTAGAAAGTGTTAAAAAGGCTTGCTCAGTTGGGTTCACTCGATTGATCACCGGTCGTGCCTCCCAAGGTTGGGGTGTGACATATACCTTAGCAGTCCGTAATATTTGTTTGGAAGATGGAGAAATATTCTTTAAAAGGCGTGCCATGTGCCTTGCCAGCTCCGCCTATGGCGGGGGCAAACTCAGTAAATGTATCTTTCTTCTTTGGTCATGTTTATACAGGCGTTTGTGGGTGCTGGATGGTCTCCCAAGGGCGAGGCTGCGCTCCTCCGGAGAGGGAGGAGTTGTAGGTTTCCGAGCCAAGGGACGATGTCGATAAACGGGATATGCACTCATAGTATGATAGAGCTTTTTAGCGGGCCTAGATGGGTCCGCTTCTCTGGTGAGGGAACATCATCCGAGCCTGGTGTTCTTGAAGTTTTCGATTCCGGAGCGGTGGTGGTTCCTCCGAGTGATCATGCTTCAAATGAGGTTGGTTCTTCCGGGGCCGAAGGGGATGGTCCGATAGGAGTGTGCTTCGCTTTCGAGGAAGTCCGCCGGCTTCACTTTATGGTGACTTTTGGCATAGTCCTTCTGTATTTTATGTCTTCCTTCCCTTATCGAGTTTTTCTTTTGCAGGCCTTTGATAGGCTCAGGTCTGACCTGCTTCGTCATGGGGCCGGGCTTTGGAAAGCTCTGGATGAGGGTGAGTCCCTTAGGCTCCTTAGCTAGGAGAAGGAGGTTGAGTTAATGCACTGGAGATATGAGGTGCATCAGAGCTTGAATTACGAGAGCTATTTGATGGAGCAGGTAACCTTTTGTAGTACGCGCTTCGCTCTTTTTGACCCTTAAGGTTAATTCTTTTGCCTATCTTAGTTGCAGAAAAAGACAGAGGCTTTGGAGTACCTTAAGGTCGCAGCCAAGCGAGTTAGGAATGCTTGCGGCGAACTGATGGCTCAGGTGCAAGCTCAAGGTTTATAGGAGAGGGGCGCCTTGGCCAAGGTTCCCGCCTTTGAGGCCCAACTCTGCTTGGCTCGTAACAATGCTACAGTTCAAGCAGGTATGATCACGAAGCTTGAGTCCAATCTCTCGAAGGTTAGGGCTAGGATAATCGATGCCCGGGCTGATGCAGTATTAAGTCGGACCAAGGCTGATCAGGAGATGACAATTCATATGAAGGACGTTGTTGATGCCCAAGCCGAGTTGAAGCAGGATCTTGATCGTGAGAAGAGGATCGAGGAATACGTTCGTTGTAGATCCTGATGAGAGTTACTCGAAGAGATTGGCGCTAGGGGCTTCGTTCTCACAGAGGAGTTGGCTCGGGTGAGGGCGGAAGAGCGTGATGCTCGGTCACATTTTGCTGACGTCACGGAGAGTGAATCTAGGGCAGGTAGGCTATAGCCTTCTGGAGCGGAGCGTAGATTTTTCCGCTTTTCCATTTTGTATTTGATATCTGCAGAGTATGTTTGTAGATGGAGAGCACGCCTTTCGCGTATGTAAATAAGAGAAAACTTGAAGCTTTATCTCTTTTGTATCTCTTTCTGCATTGTCTTTGCCGAGGCGGGCTGGTTTCGGTGTCTGGCGGGAGCCCTATGCATCCGGAGCTCACTAGATAGGCCCAGAGGCTCTTAAGTGTGATTTTTGACGCGAGTAGGTGTTAGGGCCTTTGTGTTTTACCCATCTGTTTAGGCCTAGTCCCCTAGTCAGGCTTTGACTTGAGCTTACCTGATCTTCAATCTCCTGTGCCTGCATGGGCGGATGATAATTGTTTTATTCCTTGCCCTTGGGCATTTGTTGTTTCAACTATTTTGGGTTCAGTCTCCGAGTCGCGTTGCGACTCGAGCTTTAATTTACCCTCAAGTTTTTTCATGCCTACATGGGCGGATGACGATGACTCTTGCACTTCAAGTCGAAGCGACCTTTTAAGTGTGTGGCCAGAGGCTTGTTTGGCAGGAGACAATGGCACTTATGTTGTGCCCTTAGGCATTCTAGTTAACTATTTTGGATTCGGTCTCCGAATCGTGTTACGACTCGAGCTCATTTTAATCCTCAAGTTTTTAATTTTCAAGCTGGCAACTGTGGCTATTACACTGTTTGGTCATTGAGACCTTTTAGTGTGCGGCCCGAAGGCTCGTTTGGCTGGTAGCAATGGCTCTTACACTTTTACCCGTGGGCATTTTGTAGGCTTTGTTTTCCTCTCATTAAGGTCTTTTTGAAATGATTTTGCCTAACCAGTCGTCGGTTCGGGAAGAACCTCATTTTCAAGTCATTAGCGGTGATGTTTGAGCACCTCGAAATGCTTTTAGATCGTAGGCTAAGTAGCTCTAAGCCTTGTGATTTGGAGCTGACATGGTCGAAGCTTTTTTGCCTGTTGAGGGAAGCTTGTTTTAACCGGTTCTTTTTGAAGTATATTCGCAGTAATGGCCTGTAATTTTGTTAGTGACAGTCGGGTGTCCCCGAGTCACATTAATTTGGTTGGTGCAGCTATTCTGACCGTAGTAATATGTGTTTGTACGGAGCCATTTTTGATCCCGAGTGATAGTTTAGGCGTATACACCGAGGGTATGCCCTTTCGGGATTCTTTTAAATTCGACGTATGACCTAAACTTTGGGATTGAGTTTTATGCCTGTAGTAAGGTCTTACAAAATTTTCATGCCTGTTGAGATCTTACAGTTTGTCATAACTGTTGAGGTTTTACAGTTTGTCATGCCTATTGAGGTCTTATAGTTTATGTTGCTATATAGAATATATCTTGTTATACCGAGTCTGCCCGCTCGGGTTCTTATGGCCTCGGGTTTTCCAGTGTATGGTGATTGGCAATAGTCTTCAAGTCATCGAGTTTGCTTAGGCTCGAATGCCGTTATTCGTGAGCTCGGAGTTACCTTATTGGGGATTCATGAGCCCGGAGTTCCGACCCTGGGGTCGTGTGGGTGCCAAATTGTTTACGCTAAGTCTACGGGTATTTCGGGACGCATTTGGTGGAGGGATCCCTGCCGAGAGTATGCTGAAATTTCCTTTTTTGGAGTATGCGGTGCTTTTTGTGACAAATACTCTTTGATCTATTGATGCAGCTACATGTTGTTGTGTTGAATAGATCTTTTCTAGACCGAGTTTTCTCGCTCGGGGTCTTATTGCCTCGGATTTTCAAGCGCGTGGCGACTGGCGATGATATCCAAATACTCAAGGTACCCCTGATGTTGGTGATGCTGGGCGATTTCTGTGTTGCCTTACCTGAAGGTTTTGTTATTTTGGAGTTTCGACCTAGAGGCCGTCTGAGCGGTGAATTGATGGCGTCAGTCCCTAAGTGTTCGGGACGTTTTTGGCGAAAGAATTGTTATCTTACTTTGTGATTGTGTATTCGACAAAATATATTCTTTGATTGCTTGGTATAATAGTACACATATTTGCCGACGGGAGCCTGACTATACGGGCATGGTTCTTTCGACCGTTTGGCCCGGTACATTGCTTCCCTACAGGAACCCCGTTTGGTGTTTCACAACCTTTTCGAGCTGGTGGATTTCTGGGGGAACACCCCTCATCGTTCAAAAGTTTTCTGCAAGAGAAGTTTTGAGCATTTGCGGAGTTTCCCTTAGGCAGTTCACAGACGTTACCTCGCTAAAAACCTTGTCGGTAAAACCCTTCTTTTGGGACAAAAACTCGGTCGAAGGAAAAGAGTGCAACGGGTGCGTTTTTAGAGCCTTGAGATCTTCAGGCAGTGCTAGAGTTATGATAGCTCCGGTCGGGGCCTGCATAAGTGTTAGTTCTAAATTCGAAACAAAAAAGGAGATGGTAGTACCTTGAAGTGAGATATGCAGGCGATGCCTCGGGATTGATTTGTTATAATTGCCTGAGGTGAAAATGCGGTATAGATTTCTACTTCATTCTATCAAGTTCGATCGAGGGGAGGATCAATTTGCCCTTTTTACTTGGTGGCGGAGGTACGAGCGTTGGTACCACGTTGTGTATTACGAACATTTCCCTTGCCACGTGTTGTTCCTCGTGGATGATTTTAATTCCGTCCTTTGTTGGGAATTTCATCATCTGGTGAAGGGTGGATGGCACTGCTCTCATGTAGTGTATCCACGGCCGTCTGAATTAGGTGTTATACCTCATGTCTCCCTCGATGACATGGAATTTGGTGTCTTGGGTTGTGCCGACCACGGTAATCGGGAGGATGATTTCTCCTTTCGTCGTTTTGCTTGCCATGTTGAATCTGTTGAGGAACCGAGTGGTGGGCATGATTTGGTTGAGCAGTCCGAGCTGTTCTATTACCCTTGACCTGGCAATATTGGCCGAGCTACCTGGATCCACGAGTACACGTTTTATCTGAAAATAATTTACAAGGAAGGAGATTACCAGGGCGTCATTGTGGGGTTGAGACAAGGTCTCCGTGTCCTCTTTGCTGAACGTGAGGGCCTCTTCGGGGATATATCCCCGAGTCCGATTTTCTCTGGTGATGGATATTTTTGTTCTTCTCATTACGGGTTCATGCGGGGCATCGACACTTCGCATGATCATGTGGATGACATGTTGCGGCTTATTTGCCTTGTTCTTCTTGGTTGCCTCCCTTTCTCAGAACTAATTTTTGGCTCAATCGCTAAGTAACTCTTAGAGATGTCCTTTGTTAAGCATCCGAGCTACCTCCACTCGTAGTTGATGACAATCCTCAGTCCTGTGACCATGCGTGTTGTGAAACTCACATACTAAGTTGTAATTCCTCTGCAAAGGATCTGACTGTATCGGTTTGGGCCATTTGGCGTCTCTAATCTTATTGATAGCGAACACGATGTCTAACACATCGACGTTGAAATTGTATTCTGACAGGTGGGGTGCACCTATTGGCACTACATTTCGATCAAACCTGGTTCTGTTGATGAGCCCTCAAGGGTCCTGTCCTCGATCCACCCTCCGATCATTGCAGAGTAGGTTTCACCTCGGGGCGTTCCTCCTATACTCGAGGTATGACTGATACCATTCTTTGTTTTGCTTCAGTTCCTTTGCCAGGAGCCTGTTTGGGTACACTGGGCCCAAAGGGGCTCCCAACTAATCATCCTCGACTCTGATCTTCGACTGGTACCGGTTGTGGATGTCTGACCAGGTCAAGGTCAGATACTCAATCAGGTTCTATTTTAGCTGTTTTGAAGCCACCGAGCTTCGTTCGTTCAGGCCTTGGGTGAAGGCCTGTACTGCCCAGTCGTCGGAGACTGGCTGTAGCTCCATCTGTTCCATCTAAAAGTGGGACACGAATTCCCGCAACATCTCGTTCTCTCTTTGCTTGATTTTGAAAATGTTGGATTTCCTTATCGCTACCTTGATGGCTCTGGTATGTTCCTTTACAAAGGAGTCTGCTAGTATGGTGAACGAATCTATGGAATTAGGAGCCAAGTTGTGATTCCATATCATGGCCCCCTTAGAGAGTGTTTCCCCGAATTTTTTCAGCAATACGGACTCGATTTCATCGTTCTTTATATCGTGGCCTTTTATTTCGCAAGTGTAGGCAATAACGTGTTCATTAGGATCAATGGTACCATTGTACTTAGGGAGTTCCTGCATTCTAAACTTCTTTGGAATGGGCTTCGGGGCCACTTCCTTGGTGAACAACCTTTGTATGAACTTCTTCGAATCCATGCCCTTGAGGAATGAGGGTGCACCCAGGATCTGATTGACCCTAGAGTTGTAGGTCTCAACCTTTTTATCATTGGCTTCTATCAATTTCTCACCCGATTCGATCCTTTTGGTGAGGTCCTCAAGCATCTTTACTATGGCAGGGTAAGCTACCGATCCGTT
The DNA here is from genome assembly GCF_000715075.1 of Nicotiana tabacum. NCBI lineage: Eukaryota > Viridiplantae > Streptophyta > Magnoliopsida > Solanales > Solanaceae > Nicotiana > Nicotiana tabacum. Next base: position 62,110,852 of record NC_134097.1, read on the forward strand.
ATTGGTTGATCTCTTGGGTACTTGTTCGGTAGGGGGAGCTATTTCCGGCGTTACTGTACTGGGAGTCTTCGGATGGCTTTGTAACTAAAGGATGGCCAACTGTTGTGCATGCAACATTTCGAAAATAACATGAAGACTAACTTCCTATTGTTCCCGGGATGGGGTTTTTTGGGCTTCCTGTCGATCGCTATGTCGTATGCTTCTGTCAATGTGCGAGGTTTCATTGACCTGTTGTGCATCTTGTGAATCTGCGTCCGCTAGAATTGGTCTGGGCGCGTTATCAGGATTTTGTGGTTGTGTTCCGACAGCAGGGACAGCCACACTATTTTCCCCATAGTTTTTGAGGTTGTCATTCTCGACTCTATTTACCGAGCCAGAGATTTTGACCTAAAATCAAAAGATCTTGGACTAGAAAAAGTGTGAAAGATAACTTGTGTTTGTGTAATGAAACCAGCAAGAAAATAATCACTATTATTTTCAGCCCTACGGTGGGCGCCAAACTGTTTACTGTGAAAATGGTAACAACAATTAAATGTGTAAATGGGATTCAAAAAATACGTGATCTATTTTTATGCTAGTTGTTAGAGCTGTTGATGCTAAGAGTATGAAGTTTAATGGAGAGATTCAAGCTAAAATAAGACAGTAATCAAACCGAGAAGCTTGCAGTCCGAGCCTCGGACTGGTCGATGAAGGACCTCGAGATCGATATCTGGCTCAAGCTCGAGCTATCGGGGGTAGTGGAGAAAGGGATAACAGTTAAGGTATGATCAAACAAGACTCTTTATGGCCAATACCAAGCAATAAATAAAGAACAAGTAAGAAAGTAATAAACGTTATGAGTGGCCTCAAGCTAATAAGAACGAGCAAGTTAGAGAGAAAAGAGAGAGATATTATTGTTATTGTGTAGAGTTCTTGGAGCTCTGCCTTATAGAGTGTTAATGGCTCCCCTTTTATAATATGGGGGAGCCCAAACTTAGTACAAGATACGTTGAGTGATAATGGAAATGGGATGGGAGAACTAACTAGCTTCATGACGTATGTGTGGGCCGATGCTGAGACGCTCAAATAGACTTAATCGACCCTATATGCATTCTATGGAAGGTTCTTGTGTTCGTCAGGGTTCAGGCCAATGTTATCCTCGACTCGGTATCGACAGATCTTGAGGTAAGTGACCGGCTCGAGATCCCGAGCCTCCGAGGTGACCTACTGAAGAAATTTTGTCAATGAGAAATTGGTCCTCCGATTTCACCGTGCATAATACACAAACAAGCAATTAACATATAGAAGTCTAGCCTAGCTAACTCATGCCACATATGTGCACACAATATGATAGAAAAGAGAAATAGAGAAACATAAGAATTAAACAACAAAAGAGTATAGTTTTTATAAAACATATGCCTTTGTCATACAGAAAAGGTAGAAGTTGGACTGTTATCAGTGGGAGAAGTACAAGTACATCCCAACCACACCATAAAAAGAAAAAAAACAACTATTAAAGTCATCAAAACAAAAACAAAATAATCCAGAAACTGGTCACTGAAAGGTTTGCCTAGGGGACACTAAGAGTAGAGGGCTTGGAGGCTGCAACAACCATGTTGAGAACAAGATCTATTCGGGCGTTCTTCGACGTTTGCTCTACGAGCATTTTCTCTTTCAGGTTCTTCACTTGTTGCCGGAGATCAACATTTTCTTTGGTTAGACGAGCGATATCCTCATTTGACCCTGGCACTGCTTGGGCCTGCTGACTCTCCAGTATGGCATTCGTTTCCTTCAACTTTCGAATCTTCTCAGTAGCATTGTTTTGAGCATTGATGAGCTGAGAGATTTTTGAAGTGTTGCCTACCCCTCCACCTTTTTCAATGCATTCGCAGTCCTCCAAAGTAGTTTGAGATAAGGTCTACTTCTTGGTCCATACCTTGGGCTATCCCTAAGTCACATCAAAGAACTTGAAGACATGGGTGAGAAGAAATCCATAAGGAAGACCATTGTTCCCATATTTGAAAGTAGCCACATTTTGCATGTGTTCAATGATAATGGCTGGCAAGTTTACAGCACGTAACCCATCCAGTGCTTCCATGGAGTACAAGTCTAACTTGGAATCTATGGACCTTCTCTTAGCACGTGGTATTGTTTACCAGCTCAAACAATAACCGATAAATGGGAAGCAGAGCTTTCTTGTGGACTTGTTCCCCTCGCTGGACTATGACCTCCTTCACAATAGTATGCCTATCATTTGACCCACTCACATTCTTGATAGAGGACATACCATCGGCAGTGACCTTTAGTATGTCACCAAGCGAAGCAGCATCCAACACAATGTCAACTCTATTAACCAAATCACATATAGGATCAGTTTAAACAGGAAAGAGGTCTGCATAGAAACTTTGGACCTCATCCTCATAGACTTTGGGCACAAATACCTTGAATAGATGTGCCCACGGTTGAAACATGACCATGTCAATTATTTGTCTCATTCCAGCCATTTCAGAGATTTCTAGGTTAAAATTGTGACCGCACAAAACTTTTTGGTACCTCAATAGTTCCTTAGCAGATAGATTCTGACGCTTCACTCTCTTTGCAGAATCAGCTTCCCTCACAGTTTCCACCGTCCTTTTCCAAACTTCACACTCGATTTACCCTTTCCACCTGACTTTTCTAAAATATCCTCATCAGACAATGACTTTTTCACTCACTACTTCTTTTAACTTTCTACCACTTTTCACTGATTTTAAACTTGGCGTAGCAACATGTAAGGCCCCGTGAAAATTTTTGCTCAAAACCCGAGATCTTGTAGTGCCAAGTTAGGAATATGTATTTGAAATTCGTAAAATTCTTTACAGCGAGCTTGCTCACCGTGGTTTGGACCCCTTTGGATTGATATGTGCATTGAAAAGTTAAGTAAAATGTTTTTCAGAAGAGTGCATTTTTGTGACCCATTATGCGACCGCATAACAGCAATGTGGGCTGCATATCTGCCGCAGAGTGAGATAGTATGTTGGCTAATTTTGAGGTCAACTATGCGGTTAGTTATGCGATCGCATAATCAATATGCGGGATGCATATTCATCGCATAATCTCCTTGGAATTTTGTAAGTGGTAGTTTTGCGGTGCATTATACGACCGTAAAATAGGTATGCGGACCTCATTCTTGTCGCATACTTGGATAGTTTGTTTATATTTTGGGAGCGACTTCGCGGTCCCTATTGAGGGCCGCATGTCAATTATGTGATCGCATATGCGATCACAGATCTGTTCCAGGGCTACAAATTTCTAATTTTTTTACCCGACCCTATGTCGATATATTATACACTACCCTTCATTTTAGGCCTATTTTCTGATGCATTTAGAGAGAGAGAGAGAGAGAGAGAGAGAGAGAGAGAGAGAGAGAGAGAGAGAGAGAGGGGGTCCTATAGGGAGAAGGGGTTCTTCATCAACATTTCTCCTAAGATCTTGCTTAAACATTGAAGATTTGTCAAGAAAGGCACCTAGGTCTTCTTCCTAAAAGGTAAGTTTCTATAACCCCGGGTCTTAATTACTAGATATAATTAGAATAGACCATTAGAAGGGTAATCCATGAGGATGGGAGTGAATATCTTGCATGTATGAATTTTTAAAGTATTTGGTGAGGTTTTGAGCTAAGGATTGGATGAGGGATTGTAGGATCTTTCACAAATAGTTTTAAAAGCATAACACCCACTTAGTGTTTGAAAATATGCTCAAATGAGCTAGAACTATGATCACCTCTCTAATTTGTGGTTCGATTTGTCATGTTCCCAAGAGATTGATGTTGCTAAGAGTCTCAGAGTATAGCAGGACTTAAGGAAAGCTCAATTGAATTATGTAGGCTAAACTTTCTCTCTCAGAAGTGAATTCCATATTGTTTTGTGAGTTTATGTATGATTGTTCTATCAAAGTGGTATAGCCTTGAGTCACATTTTAAATGAAGGTTAGTATACTAATCGGGTGAGAAGAATTCGATCTGTTTAACGCTCCTAGTTGCTCTTATGTGTACTAAATGCCTTGATTGAATGTGCCTATTTGTTGATAAATTGTAAAGATGTTTGGGAATTAATCGAATGAGAAAATGTGAAACAAATTATGAAATAAGCCTCGACTCAACTCATATGAACTAACTTCAAAAATATAATGGCCTAAGGGCCTTGTACCTGAACTATTCCCATAAGTGGTTGTTTTAGATAATACTTTGCCTCATAAATACATTCAATGTAATGCTAGTCCTTACACATTCTGATGTTGAAATTGTGCATTTGTCATGATGGAAAAAGGGGTAATTCAAGGATAATTGAGGTGATTGCTTGCTTATAACTTCAATGTATATTTCAATTGTTGGTCGACATGTTTCCCTTTGGGAAGAATCTTTTGTGTTTGATGATTTTATTACTATTGACTCGAAAATATATGATTCTTGGAATATTCGGTACATTGATATTGGTTGGTGATACTTGGAAATAAAGGAGATGGAAAATGTGGAAAACCAAATGCGGCCGTCGTGCAATAAAAATATGAATTTGTGAAAGGCCCAAAGGGCCAAAAAAATACTGTTATCGACAGAGATTGAGGACATTAATAAAAACTATAAAATGTGAAATCTATTGAGGTAAGCATGGTTGTGTTTATGATATATTTGTATACTTGTATTTATACTACAATTGTGTGCAATATCAAATCAAATCAAAAAAATGGTGGGTCATAAGGCTCATACCTGAAACTACACGTGCGGTGTAGGTGTGGATCGTGGTTATTCCCCTTAATTGGGATGAACTTGGTAACATTTGTAAATTGGTAACTCCAACCCACACGGCATATGTGGGAAGGAAGCCTAGCCGATCGGATCGTGATCGGACGCCATACCGCACACATGGTGGTATTGTGCTAGGAATCAAAAACTGGAAATTATTATCGTGGTACATGTCTCCAAAGGGAAGACCTAGCCTATCGGGTCGTGATTGGTCTCCATGCTAACAAAGACGGTAGTATAACTTACATACTAGTGCTATTCGACGACGCTAACGTCCCTTTTGCCGGGGCCGCTGTATCGTTTAATGATACAAGTGGTTCTACAACGGGCGACATCAGCCAGTGATAGCGGTACTCTCTTCCTACCAGTCTTGGTGAGCCCCATTCCATCCCCGGGTCATGTCATGTATCTTTTATTCATTTTCTCATCACGATTTAAGGTATAGCCAGAGCCTTGTTGCCGACATTTCCCTATTACTCTTCTATTGTATTTATAGGCTTCGTAGACTATTTGTGGGTGGTGATTGATGTTGGGAGTCTAGACTAGAAAAGTTAGTACTTGATAAGCATGTTTTTCATTAAATTTGTAATATTTTGTAAACTATGAATGAAGTCATTAATGGAAATGAAATGAAAGTTGCTAATGGAATATTGCTTAATGTTTTGATAAATGGGATAACATTCCCTCTTTATTCATGAACTAGCTTGGGTAGAATGAGATCTAACAGGCTTGCTCAGTCGGGTTTATTCGGTTGAGCGCGGGTCGCGTTCCACGGTTTTTGGGGCATGACACAACACCTTCCTCACGCTTCTTCTTCTGAGACCTTTTCACCAAGGAACTTGGTTCCTCTACTGCTTCCTCTTCTACCTCTACTGCAGAGATTTTTTGTCACACAGAACCTCTCCATTTTTCACCAGCCTCTTTTTCTTCTTCTTGTTACTCTTTTTACTCTTTTGCAGGGTAGACTCAAAAGCCTCTTTTGCTTGCAACCTAGTATTAGGTCGCTTAGAAGAAGGCTCAAGAGTGGTTACTACTCTCCTGTTGGCAGTGAATGCATCTAGAGCAACATCATCTTTATCCTCTTCATCACTGAACCTCATACCATGAGCCAAAATTTCTTAGGGCTCAGCATCAAAGTGTGGAGAAGGAGTAGGGTCGGGGCTAACCTAGGAAGAGGATCCTTGACCTATTTCCTCGGGAGAAGGGTGATGTCCTTCAAGAGGGGTCCCATTAGTCTCTGGTGGTGCATAATTTTCAAAGAGCATCACAACTGCTTCTGCCTCTGACAACTGTGTCATTTTCTCTGAGACACAGCCATAAATCCATCACCCCATTCAGTATTTCATCAGCAGATATGGCAAATATATTTTCTATAGCCTCTTTCTCTTGAGACTCCATGGGTTCCACAAACTCAAAAGCGGGAACATATGTAGACTAATCAATACTAACCTCTAATACCTCTACTACCTTTGGAAATTTACTCTATTCTCCATCATTGCTTTATTCAGTGAGAATCTCAGGCGATTGAGATGAAATGTTATCGAATTTTGGGGTTTCTGAGTTCTCAACATTTGGAGGAAGAGAAAGCTCTGAGAGAGTGACAAGAGAAATAGAGGGTGTAAGAGAGTCAGGTTTGGGAGTGTCCTCTGTAATAGTGGTTGAAAAGGGGTTGTGAGAGATGGTTCACTAGTAGCAGAAGAATCAAGTGTATTCTCTGGGGTTTTCTCACCTAATAAGGGGATTATTGGTTGATCTTCAGCCATGGCAGAGATGAATTTAAGAGTTCTGGAGAAATACTGAAGAGAAAGATATGATCGTTCAAAACGGAAGAGAGGGTTTTAATGGGAGAAGAGACAATTATGAGGGAGAGAGTACTCGGTTTTGAAATGGCGGTAGTGTTTTGGGGAGTTGCAACGTTTCAGAGGTAAATGAAGGGATTTGAGATAAAAATACGTGACATACAGGGTCTGAAAAGGTTGATGACATGACACTAGATTTTTTGGCATCTGTTTAAGATATGTATGAAAAAGCACAAGACTACTACCATGTGGTACAATAACCAAGTTCTTGACCTGTCTTTGAAAACTTCAATCCTCTTTTACCATCCATGCAATGCATCTACAACTTCTATAATCATCATGCTTGTCTACCTGCAATGGTATCGAAGTGAGTTAGACTTGGCAGAAAATACTTTAGCTAATGTTACCTGAAAGTGACTTTCATAGCCAACTGATGGGAATCAAAATCTTAATTAGGCTTAATTAGCCCCAGTTCCAGCCTATTTCTCTCAAAATGTTCTCTGATCCGTGCTTTGGTGGAGATATCTGCAATTTGGTCTTCTATACTGCAGAACTTCATACAGATAAGCCCTTTCTTCACATTGTCTATGAGAAAATGATGTCTCACATCAATGTTCTTGGTTCTTTTATGTTGAACCGGGTTCTTGGCATGTTGAGGAACTAGTGTTGTCACATAAAAGAGGAACACAATCAGTTCTACACCCAAATATTCCAATTGTTGTTTAATCCAAAGGAGCCGAGCATACCAGGAGCTGCAACAACATATTCTACTTCAACTGTTGAAAGAGCAACTGAATTCTGCTACCTTGTGCCCCATAAGATGAGACATGATCCTAGAAAGTGAGCCATTCCAGAAGTACTTTTCTTGTCCAAAAGATAACCTGCATAGTCAACATCAACATACTTGATAAGATTAAAATTATCACCTGAAGGGTAATACATGACCAGGTCCTGTGTTCCCTTACGATATCTCAAAATTCTCTTGGCATCCTTCCGATGAGATTCCTTGGGATTTGACAGAAACCTTGCACATAGCCCCACACTAAAGACAATATTAGGTCTACTGGTAGTGAGGTAGAGGAGAGACTTAATAATGCCTCTATACATGGTTTGATTTACAGGAGAGCCAGATTCATCCATGTCCAGCTGACTAGCAATGGCAATAGGAGTGTCAATCACTTTTGATGCTTCCATATCAAACCTTTTTAGGAGCTCCTCGATGTATTTATGTTGACTTATGAATGTGCCCTTTGTGGACTACTTTACTTGAAGACCCAAGAAGAAAATCAACTCACCCATCATGCTCATCTCAAACTCACTTCCCATGAGTTTTGCAAATTCTTCACACAGTGAATCAGTTGTTGCCCGAAAAATGATATCATCAACATCTACCTAAAGGATGAGTAGGTTCCTCCCTCGTTTCTTCTTAAATAAAGTGGTGTCAATTCTTCCTCTTGTGAAGCCATTTTCTAAGAGAAACTTTGGCAATCTTTCATACCAAGCTAGAGGAGCCTACTTCAACCTATACAATGCCTTGTCCAATTTAAACACATATTCAAAGTGTTCAAGACATTCAAATCCCGGAGGTTGCTTTACATAGACTTCTTCCTTAAGGAATCCATTTAGAAATGCACTTTTGATATCCATTTGGAATAGAGTGAATTCCATATTTGATTCAAATTCAATGAGGATTATGATAGCTTCCATGCGAGAAACCGGAGCAAAAGTCTCATCGTAATCAATTCCTTCATCCTGATTGTAACCTTAACCACTAGCATAGCCTTGTTATTTGTAGTGTTTCCAAGTTCATCAAGCTTATTCCTGAATACCCACCTGGTTCCTATCATTTTTCTATCTGATGGTCTAGGCACTAGGTGCAATACATTGTTCCTTTCGAACTGATGCAACTCATCTTGTATGGCAGTGATCCAGTCTGCATCCTTTAAGGCTTCCTTGATATTTTTGGGGTTCTATTTGGTAAAGAAAGGCTGAGAAGGCAAGTGAATTTCTAGCTTTTTGTTACGCCTCGAAATATTACGATGATGTTACATCGTACAGTATTATATTATGATGATGTTATGTCTTGCAGTATTACATTATGATGACGTTACGCTTCGCAGTATTAAATTACGATGATGTTGCATCATATAGTGTTGTACGCTGAATTGTCGTAAGGTAATTGGCATCAATTCAAGGAAAATATTATTTGGAGATTATAATGATTATGCTATTTCAATCAAGTGATGATTGATTCGTGAAGGTAAGAGGGGAAACAATTCAAAGAAAATGAATTTTCGTCTAAGTTTGGCATGTTGGGATAAAATACGGGCCGAGCGATGATACCCCGTATTTATAGACTAGTTCCATACAAGATACCATGTGACCACGATAGAATGATGTATAAGGTGTATTAAAAATGAGTAGCATTTTAAGTAATTTGAGATAATTCTTAATTACGTGGATAATTGGTTAATTATTTATTTAATTGTAGATTAACCATGTAAATAAGGATTCGTGGATAATTGTATGTAGGGGACAAAGCCCCCAATGTGGCAACAAGTAGAGGAAGAGCGAAGTTACTCTTGCCTTTAGACTATGTAATTAGAAGGCACATGGATAACATTCTTTATCCATTTTACACGTAAAAAGTTGAAAATATTAGACATATCTAACTCATCTTAAAGGGAGATCAAATCCACTTTGACAAATATTAGATAATACTACAAAGGCATAAAATTTATGCTGCAAGAATACACAATGCCGTGAATGGTGTAATTGTGCAATTTACAAAGTACATATGACTACAAAAATATGAAAAATCAAGAAGTGGCAGTGGAATTTCTAGATGAGTTATAAGAGATATAAGCACTCCAGCTTCCCATCCCAAATTATTTTCATTAGGAAAATATAATATAGTATACAAAAATCAAAACAGGGAACGAAGGTGAGGGAATTTTGAAATTCATATGAAATTGCATTGCGTAATAACAACGAAATTTTGCAATTCTAAGGGAGTACGGTGCAATCTGTATACGGTAAAAATTAGAGGGTCCAATTTTGGGTCATTATGATGCTTCGTAAGCACGTATCCAAAGGCTTGAGACAAGGACCGAGGTTCAACACCGAGGGGTTATCAACATTGGACCTCAGGGCAGTGCAGATCAGCAGTTATGATGGAAAAGCGGGAAGTTCCCAAGGCATGTGATTAAGATTGACCAAGTCTATTAGGCTAGTACGAGCCCGTACCATGGCATTAAATGGTTGTACCCGCCAAGTATCTTTGTAATAAATGCATTAGTAGTTTGTTTGGATTCCCCTCATATAAAAATGGGACCCTTGTCATTTTGTAATAGGACACATTACACACATCATTGAATACAAGAACATTCTCTGCTCTCTAACTTAAAAATATTCTCCCTTGATTCTATTATTTACATTTATTGGTTACATTTATTGTGTTCTATTAGTTGTTCTTCATTTATTGCTCATTATTAATCATAAAGAGCCTTCATAAAAGCTCTCAAAACTGTTAGTCCTTCATCGGTTGTCCATATCTTAGTATCGAGCTCGACCTCGAGCCCCCGTATAACCTAGCTTGAGGCCCCGATTCTCAGCTACTTGGTTTGCTTAAACTTCCTGCCTTCAAATTCATATCTTATTTCCTAGTCTCATACGTAGCATCTATTGCCTAGCAACTAGCATAAAAATAGATCACGTATTTTTAGAACCACACAATCAAATCTAATTGTAATTACCATTTTCAAGGTAAAACGTTTGGCGCCCACTGTGGGGCTAAAAATAATAGTGATTGTTTTCTTGCCAGTTTACTACATAATGCAAGTTATTTTTGACACTTTTTCTTGTCCAAGAATCTTTGATTTCAGCTCAAAATGTCTAACTCAGTGAATGCATATGAAAACAATGGTCTTGAGGACCATGGAGAGAATGGTGTAGCTGTTCCAAGTATTATTGTACCACTACGAAACCCTGAGGATGCACCAGAGCCAATCCCCACGGATGTGGTTGTTTACCGTGAAAATGGTAATAACAATTAAATTTATAAATGAGACTCTAAAAATATGTGATCTATTTTTATGCTAGTTATTAGAGCAGTAGATGCTAAGAGTATTAAGTTTAACAAAGAGATTCAAGCTTAAACGAGACAGTAATCAAACCCAGGGGCTTGCAGCCTGAGCCTCAGACTGGTCGATGAAAGACCTCAAGGTCGATACCTGGCTCGATATCGAGCTATTGGGGGTAGTCGAGAATGTGGCAACAGTTAAAATATGATAAAGCAAGGCTCTTTATGGCCAAATACCAAGCAATAAATGAAGAACAAGTAAGAAAGTAGTAAATGCTAAAGTGGCCTCGAGCGAGTAAGTTAGAGAGAAGAAAGAGAGAGATATTATTGATATTGTGTAGAGTACTTGGAGCTCTGCCTTACAAAGTGTTAATGACTCCCCTTTTATAATAGGGGGGAGTCCAAACTTAGTACAAGATATGTTGAGTGATAAAGGAAATGGGATGGGATAGCTAACTAGCTTCATGACATTTGCGTGGGCCAATGTTGAGCCGCTCAAATAGACTTAATCAACCCCGAATGCTTTCTTCGGAAGCTTCCCGTGTTCGTCGGGGTTTAGGACAATGTTATGCTCGACTGGGTATCGATGGATCTTGAGGGAAGTGACTGGCTCGAGGTCCCGAGCCTCCAAAGTGACCTACTAAAGCAATTTTGTCAATGAGAAATCGGAGGACCGATTTCACCGAGTACAGATAGTCTCCGCGTTTCTTAGAGGGAAGCGATAAGAAATGATTGTGACACCCTACTTCATGGGCTCCCATAATGACGTCGTGTTGTCACTCCTCATTCTTTGGGTTCATATTATTGTCGTCGATTTAGCTCCCATGAACGCATTGATTGTGCCTGTTGTTACACTTTTCGAGGGCGGTAATGGCGTTGTTGGTTACTTTGCCCTCCCCCTATAAATGGGGCTTCTTGTGATCAGTTTTTTATTCAAGCTTCCTTTGATACACATCATTTCCTCCTTTCTTGCCATTTTTAGTCCTTGCCGTCTTGTCATGTTTGAGGCCCGCGGCCCCAAGATCTTACGTCATGTGTGCCATGGCCTAACTCTCGATCCTTCTTCGGTTGGACGAAATTGTGCTGTTGTGATGCTATTGTTGTTGTTGTTGTTGTTGTTGTTGTTGTTATTATTGTTGTTGTTGTTGTTGCTATTGTTGTTGTCTCCCTTGGCTCGGGGCGATGAAGCAAGGGACTGATTTCCTCCGACCCAGGGAGATAATTGGATTATGCACCGCTGCTCAAGAGGAGGCTTGGATTATACACTGTTGCTCACCCTCCTTCCTTGGCTTGGCATGCTATACCCCCTTTGGATTCCATGGGGGTATGGCGACAGTATTTACTGGTTGTTGCCCCCTGAGTCGAGGCAACGTCTCAAGAAGTGTCTTTATAATGGTAGTACTGGCGGAGTTCGTACTAGCCAAAATTTTCACCCAGTCACTTCTTGTCTTCTTCCGGCCTCTCCTTTGTTATTTTGTTCTTCTCCCTCACCTTCCTCTTCTATATTCTTCCTTTTGAAGATGCCATTTCGGGAGGATTGGGATGAGGTATCTGAGGGGATTGGATTTGGAAGATATTGTCTTTGAGGTCATACGGCTGGGGAGACGATGCAGGAAATGCCGCATTTTGGGAATAGGCTAGATTCTTAGGCTCGTATTGTATGCATATCCTTGAACTTCTTTATTTCTAATAGGACCCCTGAAGGCCGTTGTAAGCGAACATTTTTATGAATACGAAGATATTTCCTTGACTCTCACCTTTGATACTTGCTATATTTCTTTATGTTTGAGGTAGCTCTGAATGCACGATCCTGTCTTGTCGCTGCTAACACTGAACCCGGATGCGAGTATTCCTTTCGGCCTTTGGTTGATGGAAGCAGCCTCGCATCGGGCTTTTCGCGGTTCCTAGGACCGAACCCGAATAAGGCCAATAACCTCGGGCTGCTAGAACCCTGACTTCGCGCAAAAGCGAGGATATTGTTTTTGGGCCTCAAAATGACCTTTGAGAAGAAATTTTCTTGGGGACCTGTGGATGGGGGATGTTGGTGATTTTCTGAAAGCAGTCCTTGAGTAGAGGCTCGCTCACACTCGGACAATTCTAGGCAGCACTCGGAGCCCGGTTTGTACGAGTGACACAAAAAATGCTTATTTCTTCATAGGCTAGTTTCCCTTGATGGAGATCTTCGAAGTTGCATGCCATCCTTGTGTTGGTATATGCGTTGTTGTCTTTTTGAAGTGCCGCCTTACTATGACAGAGGTATTGCCTCGAGGTTGGAGATGGTGGTATTTGTTTAGCATCTTCGGTTAGCTTTGAATCATTTCCGCTCTTCCAATGTATGATATGAGGTTGTTTCCTCCCTCCCAGAGATTTCCCAGTCTCACACGGTTTCCATTTTCTGCACCACATTTCTGGAATCAACACGCTTGCACGTCTATCTGCCTTTTAGTCTTTCAACTTTACCACTACTATGGCGGAAATGGCGGGATTAATCTGACCGGGGGGGGAGCTTACCTTCCGGTTTTTGGGACCATCGGGGTCTGCTGATTCCATGGTGCTGGTTGATCATGCCCTTAATTACTATTTCCGAGGACGGTAGAGGCTGGGCATGAACGAGTCGCTTTTCTCGGGTGTCGACTGTAGGTATTATACATTAGGAGTTCGTATTATTTGTTTGAAAGATGGAGCAATATTCTTTACTTGGCGATCCCTGTGCCTTGCCAGCTCTACCTATGGCGGGGGCGAGCACAGTAACTGTGTCTTCCTTCTTCGGTCATGTTTATAGCGGCGTTTGTAGGTACCGGATTGTCCCCCAGGGGTGAGGCTGTGCTCCTCCGGAGTGAGGGAGGAGTGGTAAGCTTCCAAGCCAGGGGACGATGGCGATAAACGGGATATGCACTTTGTTACACCCCGCAATAATTATGTCAATATTACGTTCCGCAGTATTATATTACGACAATGTTACGCTCTGCAGTAATATATTACGATGGTGTTACGTCCTACAATATTAAGTTACTATAGCGTTCTACCCAGAAGTATTACATTATGGTGATGTTGCACTTTTCAGTAATAAGTTACGACAGCGTTGCACCCTATAGTATTTTACGTTGAATTTGTCGTAAGGTAATTGACATCAGTCCAATGAAAATATTATTTGGGGATTATAATGATTATGCTATTTAACAAGTGATTAGTAAATTCATGAAGGTGAAAGGGGGAGCAAGTCTAAGAAAATGAATTTTGTCAAAGTTTGGCATTTTGGGATAAAATACGGCCCGAGCTAAAATACCTGGTATTTAAGGACTAGTGCCATACAAGGTACTACATGGCCATGATAGTAAGGTGTATGAGGCATGTGAAAAGTGGGTAATATTTCAAGTAAGTGGAAATAATTTTAAATTTTGCGGGTAATTGATTAATTATCGGATAACAGGACATTGCCCAGTTAACTAATAAGTGGATAAATTAATTAAATTTATACCCCACCCCACGTGGCAAGAAGCCACAAAACCTAGAAGATGACTAAGTAGTCATAATTCTAGGTGGCTACTTAATAATGACTTAAACTTCAAGTCTTGGAAATAATTGTGAAAGACTTATCTAAAATACTGTCATAGGTTTCATTTAATGTCTTGGTTTTCATTTCAAAATTTCATTGCTTTGGCTAAATCAAAGAGCAATTAGAATAGAAACTTTTCATTTCTTGCCAAATTAGTTTGGCTTGAATTCAAAGAAACTTGGAAAACATATCACTTCGTCCAAAATTCTTTAGCAACATTTCGATTTGGATTTCAAAGAGCTAACCAAATTTCATCCAAAAATTTCCATTCCAATCCAACACAGAACGTTAGAGAGCAGTATCATTTCATCCAACATAGCAAAGTTTCGTTCCAATTTCAGAGGGCAGATACTTAAGTCCGATTTTTGGATTATAAATTCAATCCACGAAGGTTTCCAACGGAATAATTATATGGAGTTGTTCCTACTCCAGGTATGTTAAGGCTATCCCTTCTTTGTTTTTGCATGCTCCATACGATACAAACGAAATGTGAAAATGCACAAATTCCATGAATGACTCTATTCATAGAAATATTAGAGATATCTATGTTCTCGAATTTTCATGTGTCATAATATTTTATCATCTGTTCATGGGTCTCAGAAAAATATGAAAGTTGAAAAGAATTTACTTTACGATATTACTCAAAGGCAAAGTGGTCTTATGACAATTCCAAAGATTTTATTAATGTACTTTTCATGCATTGCATTCATGTGCATTGACCCATGACCAGATGGCATTATATACACATATATATGTATGTATATGTCTATGGGATATGGGTAAAGGTTACGGCATTATATACGCACCACCACCTGATCAGCTGGTATATAATGATGATGTTGCCCACAGTGGCTGAAATAAGATTCAAACGGCGTAATATATGCGTATATATGTATGTATTCAAATGGCGTTATATACACATATATGTATATATTCAAATGGCGTTATATACGCGTATATATATATATATATATATATATATATATGTATATATGTATGTATTCAAATGGCATTATATACGCGTATATATGTATGTATATATATGTATATGGGATATGGGAAAGGTTATGGTGTTATATACGCACCACCACCTGATCAGCTGGTATACGATGATGATTTTGCCTACAATGGCCGATATGATATGATGGGATGCCCTTAGAGGCTAATAATGTTTTGAAACATGTACCTATGCACGACATGACATTCATACGCACATGTATGATGTTAAAAGTAATTTATGGTTTACAAAGTTATTCAGATTTGCAGGTTGAGTCATGTACTCTATATTTCTTTTATGTATCTGATGTACTTACTTATGTGCCTTACATACTCGATACATTATTCGTAATGATGTTCCTTTTGCCTAGGGAAGCTGCGTTTCATGCCCACAGGTGCCGATAGACAGGTCGAGAGCCCTCCAAGTAGGCTATCAGCTCAGCGGATGATGTTGGTGCGCTCCATTTGCTTTGGAGTTGCTTGTTTGGTTAGTTTGATTTAGACGTGTATTATTTGATATGGCGGGACTCTATCCCGACCTCTACGACATTTATGTATTATTTGAGGCTTGTAGACATATGTCATGTATGTAAAAGATTGTACGGCCTTGTCGGCCTATGTCTTGAGTTATAAGTAATTATATTGGCATATTAGGCTCGTATGTCACGTGTATATGATAATGTAATAAGAAAGATAAGCTACGTTGGTACTCGGTTGAGTAAGGTACCGGGTTCTCATTGTGGCCCATCGATTTGGGTCGTGATAAGAGTGGTATCAGAGCAGTTCTGTCCTAGGGGTCTATAAGACGTGTATGGTAGAGTCTTATTTATGGGTGTGTCGTGCACCACACTTATAAGCAGGAGGCTATAGGGCATTTTGGATTGTCACTCTTTCTTCTTACTCTAGATCGTGTGGTAGAGCTCACTTATAAAAGTTCAAGTTCCGAAATTCTATTTTATTCAAAATAAGACAATTCCTACATCCGGAAAGAAGGTTGGAAAGAGAGATAGTTGTAGAAGAGCTGAGTAAGAGGAATTGAATTTTTGTATAATGCCTACGATAAGTAAATATGAGGTCTTTAGCAGATCATGGGTGTACTGAAAGGTGTAAGCTTCCTGCTAAGAAGCCTTAAGTCAAGAATGCCTATCCATTTTTATGGTGAAGGACAATGAGAAATTAAGAAGATAAGTACAAGTTTCAGCAAGTAAAAGAAGCAAGATGAAGAAGGGTACAAGGTGCCCAGTTAACAAAGGTTAACAGTGTTTGTAATTCAGGCAGAGGAACATAAGTTTTTTGAGTTATATTCAAATGTAAAAGAGGTATGTACAATTGGTCGCAACTATTCCAGATATGCCATATGGGGGTTAATAGAAATAGTATAAGAAGATATGATGGATGAATTGTTTGTGTCAGTTGACATTTTCGAAGGATATGGCAAATGTGTTAATAGATATCCTTGTGAGACACCCAGATGGTACACTTTAAAATAGTGCAGCCAGATATGAGTACTACAAAGACATGCACTATAAGCCTTGAAGGGATAAATATTACCTTAGTGTGGCTCGCGTCCCTAATAAAGCGAGAAAGTTAAGCAACATGAAGAGTCACTGGATGGAGCAAAGGAAAGCTAAAAGCAAAAGAATATCGTATTGAAGTTTTCACAAGAAAAGGGATATGCAAAAATATTAGCAGAGTAATGGAAAGAGAGATGAGGAAGTAGTATGAATAAGGTGTGATACATGGATGAAAACGGTAGAGTGTTACAGAACCTATAGTCAAATAAAGGAAGAAACGAAAGGTGATGGGCCTTAAGACAATAAAAGAGTATAGGCCATAAGGTTATATCCTCATTTCGGGAAATAAGTTCGTGACTCCAACGCAACTACCAGAGGGGAGAGTTAATTCCAGAGTAACAGAAATCAGTATGGAGTGGTAACCAAGATAAACTAAATATGAATTACGGACTGAATGATTGGAAAGTACTCGGCATCATGGGAATTTCAAATTTCATTCAGGCGGTAATAGAATGGACCACAGAAGAAGATTCACGATGAATTTAGAGAATAGTCATTCAGGGAGATGCTTCCCTAGAGCAAGCAATGTGAGCAAAGTTAAACTTAAGAGACTGTATGTGCCAGTTACGCTAAGTGTCACCCTCGCGAGTAAGGGAATTTGTCATCCTTGGTACAGAAGAATTACCGCAAGGCGAGTAAGGATCATTGATATTGAGAAATGACGCCAAAGATGGAAAGGTAAAACATCTATAGGTAGATCCTCGTGGCTTTAACTTTTAGTACACCCCTAAAGGGGGGAATATGGAGTAATATGGCATTAAGTCAGAATTAAGTGGTTCTAGTGACTATAGAATAGTAAAGGAAGAATGCAATAAATGAAAAACAAATGAGATGACAATTATCCAAATCTTACAGATACGCTACGATTCAAGAATATTGTGCAAGCACGACGTCAAGGAGAGGAAGTAAAGGTTCATGCCCGAGCTATTATTAATAAATAAGGAGCCAGTGCGAGACGTAAGTTACGACAAAGGAAATAACCCAAGAAAGATTACGAGGAATATTGATATGAGAATGGGCCAACGAGTAGTTAGTAAATGGTCAGGAAGATCCCAGTTATGGCTAAATAGGAGGTTACAGACGAGTCATCAGATCGTGTAAGATAAACATAGTATAACCCAACATGGAAAGTTCAGCCTCGAAGAATATCATTATAATACTTGAGATATATTCAAACAAGAGTCAGGGTAGTTTAAGATACCGTATGAGTGTTATAGGGATAAAAGAAAGTGCCACTGGGAAGATAGTCAAAATATCAGTTCAGAAGAAACCATACAAGCACAAGGGCATGGAAATAAGCAACTACGGATGATTATAGGTAAGTAAGGACATCAAAACGATCCATAATAAGCTTACGGCTTTACGAGAATCAAGGGTTATCTCTAAGTACTACAACGAAAGACTAGATGGGGAGATAAGAAAGAAGGCTTCAACCTAAGCATGATGACATAAAGAGGAAATGGTCGTGTAACAACAATCTCGCAAACAATTGTATGCACTCCAAAAGAAAGTGGCACTTACCGCGGCTAATGAACAGGAAGAAAAATCAGAAGTGATATCCAAGGTCATATGAGTTGTGTGGACTTCCAATATGCGTGGGCACTAAGATAAGATAAGTATGCACATGAAAGGGGGAAATAAGACCAAGAAAAGTAAAAGCTTACGTTTAAAGAAAGCTAAGAAGGAACAAAATGAGTTATTCGATCAATAATCCAGATTTAGTTACGTTATGGACGCACTTAAGAGTTTGGAGTTTTATACCTGCATCATATACAACCATAGAAGATTCTGGTATACGTTAAAACAAAGAATTGAGCCCAAGTCATAGATGAAGGATTGAATTGTCAAAGGATTTTATCATAAATATCCCTTAGCGCCTATGAAAGGCTAAAGTAATAACTAATACCAAGAGCCGTATGTCGGAGGATATCTTAAGCCTACATAGAGGCTGATCAGAAAGAAGAGGAGACTAAAGAGTTACATCGACTAAGCAAAACAGGAGGGACCAAGAGAATTATAGACATCAGGATCACTCTTAAGTAGCAGAGGTATAAAAAAGATAGTACAGTAGCCATATTTTATATTAGCTCTATGATGAAACCAACTGAAGAGTACCAGTCTCATAAGAAGTCAGTACGAAGCTCCCACCGGATTATGTATGTATCAGAGGTGTGATTATTATTTTATGGACATAAATTAAGGTGGAAGGGAGGTTATGAAAGAGATAAAATAGACAATACGAAATTTTAAGTAAGTAAGGTAAAAGTGAACAGCATACGAGATACTCAAAGGCAGAATATGTGAATAGTCCATACTTCGAATAGAAGGCTAGAAGTGCTGGGATTCAATATCCAGGAATGATAGCAGCGGCGTCAGTAGCATATCTTCCAGCCTATGGTCTAGGTATCGAAAAGCCTCATTATGAAAGTAAAGGATAGTTAGAGACGTTGTGATGTCTCGCTTGATGTTCCAGAACAACATAAGGAAATCTATGATGCAAGCAAGTTGAAAGGTTGCAAGTAATATAAATAGTGTTGTGTGGGTCACAAGCCATTGTATGGTGAGCGACAAGGTTTTAGGAAGAAGGAAGAAAGGATAATAAAAGGCGAGTGAGAAGGTGACGAGAATGGATAAGTCCTCGGGATTAAGACCATGAAAATAAGAAGAGCTGATGGTTTCTCTAAAGTTATAGAAAGATCAGTATAGCTTGAATGAACTCAAAGGAGTCTAAGACTAGTAGCATTTAGAAAAGATGGAATGTTGCCATGATAATACAATAAGGGTATAATTATGACAGATAAAGGATGACGTTTGGGCCTTAGATTGAGTAATGATTCAACGGAGAAAAGAAATGGATCTTCTGAATTAGACAAGATTAAAGTACCCACGCAGGGTGAATCGCATTGGGATACTGTGAGGTACGATTATGAAAATAGGGTATCGCCCCAGGTGGATCAATCTAATCATTTCAGACGTTCCCCGATAAAACGTGAATCCTAGTAGCAATATTACATAAAAGGTTAAGTTATCAGTGGTATATTGTAGATCAATATTGAGGTCAATCAACAATGGATGGACAAAAGTTGCAAAGTATGAGATAAGATTAGGCCATTATTCTAAAGATGAATAGTAATGAGGAAGCACTAAAGGACATAAATTTATACATATGGAATGAGCAACGAGAGTGAGCTGGGACTTGGTAGTAGACCTTAGCAATAATAAATTAAAGTAAGAGTTATGGCAGTAAATTCATACGGATGGTTAAACGGACCTATGCGATGAGAAATAACAATATTCGCAAGTTCTACAAAGTATCGAGCAAAGGACTTCAGTATACCTATAGAAGCCCGGAGAGGCATCCTATTAAGCCTTATATATACAAAGTAAGGCCTACAGATTGACTAAAAGATAAAAGGAGAAAAGAAAGATAAATTGCATAAGTGCACCTACAAAGCCAGGGTCAACAGGCTGCATGACAGAAGGTAACAGAAGTTGCAAAATTAGGAAGATTTCGACCACAGATCATGATATGAGAAAAAAGACTAAAGGGAGGAGTACCCTAGACTTTAGATTTATTCGTAGAGCAACTACTTGAATGGAAGGAAGAGTATTAATGTATTCATAAGAGCTATAAGTTATGAAAATGATAAGAGCATCAGTCAACATTCGAGGATGAATGTTCCAAAGGGGGGAATGATGTTACACCCCGCAATAATTACGTCAATATTATATTCCGCAGTATTATATTACGACCATGTTACCTCTACAGTAATATATTACGATGGTGTTACATCCTGCAGTATTATGTTACGACAGTGTTCTACCCAGAAGTATTATATTACGGTGATGTTGTACTTTGCAATAATAAGTTACGACAGTGTTGCACCCTGCAATATTTTACGTTGAATTTGTCATAAGTTAATTGACATCAGTCCGATGAAAAGATTATTTGGGGATTATAAGGATTATGCTATTTAACAAGTGATTAGTAAATTCATGAAGGTGAAAGGGGGAGCAAGTCTAGGAAAATGAATTTTATCAAAGTTTGGCATTTTGGGAAAAAATACGGCCCGGTATTTATGGACTAGTGCCATACAAAGTACTACCTGGCCATGATAGTAAGGTGTATGAGGCATGTGAAAAGTGAGTAATATTTCAAGTAAGTGGAAATAATTTTAAATTTTGCGGATAATTGATTAATTACCGGGTAACAGGACATTGCCCAGTTAACTAATAAATGGATAAATTAATTAAAATTATACCCCACCCCACGTGGCAAGAAGCCACAAAACCTAGAAGATGACTAAGTAGTCATAATTCTAGGTGACTACTTAATAATGACTTAAACTTCAAGTCTTGGAAAGAATTGTGAAAGACTTATCTAAAATACTGTCATAGGTTTCATTTAATGTCTTGGTTTTCATTTCAAAATTTCATTTCTTTGGCTAAATCCAAGAGCAATTAGAATAGAAACCTTTCATTTCTTGCTAAATTAGTTTCGCTTGAATTCAAAGAAACTTGGAAAACATATCACTTCGTCCAAAATTCTTTAGCAACATTTCGATTTGGATTTCAAAGAGCTAACCAAATTTCGTCCAAAAATTTCCATTCCAATCCAACACATAACGTTAGAGAGCAGTATCATTTCATCCAACATAGCAAAGTTTCGTTCCAATTTCAGAGGGCAAATACTTAAGTCCGATTTTTGGATTATGAATTCAATCCACGAAGGTTTCCAACGAGATAATTATACGGATTTGTTCCTACTCCAGGTATGTTAAGGCTATCTCTTATTTCTTTTGGCATGCTCCATACGATACAAACAAAACGTGCAAATGCACAAATTTCATGAATGACTCTATTCATAGAAATATTAGAGATATCTATGTTCTTGAATTTTTGTGTGATATAATATTTTATCATCTGTTCATGGGTCTAAGAAAAATACAAAAGTTGAAAAGAGCTTACTTTACGATATTACTCAAAGGCAAAGTGGTCTTATGACAATTTCGAAAGATTTTATTAACGTACTTTTCATGCATTGCATTCATGTGCATTGACCCATGACCAGATGGCGCTATATATGCGTATATATGTATGTATATGTATATGGGATATGGGAAAACGTTACGGTGTTATATATACACCGCCACCTGATCAGCCGGTATATGATGATGATGTTGCCCACAGTGGCTGAAATATGATTCAAACGGCATTATATACGCGTATATATGTATATATATATATATGTGTGTGTGTGTGTATTATGATTCAAACGGTGTTATATACGTGTATATATGTATGTATATATATGTATATGGGATATGGGAAAGGTTATGGTGTTATATACGTACCACCACCTGATTATCTGGTATACGATGATGATTTTGCCCACAGTGGCCGATATGATATGATGGGATGCCCTCAGAGGATGATAATGTTATGAAACATGTACCTATGCACGACATGACATTCATACGCACATGCATGACGTTAAAAGTAATTTATGATTTACAAAGTTATTCAGATTTGCAGGTTGAGTCATGTACTCTATATTTCTTCCATGTCTCTGATGTACTTACTTATGTGTCTTACATACTCGATACATTATTCGTACTGACGTCCCTTTGGCCTGGGGATGCTGCGTTTCATGCCTGCAGGTCCCGATAGATAGGTCGAGAGCCCTCCAAGTAGGCTATCAGCTCAGCGGAAGATGTTGGTGCGCTCCATTTGCTTCGGAGTTGCTTGTTTGGTTAGTATGATTTAGACGTGTATTGTTTGATATGGCGGGACTCTATCTCGACCTCTATGACATTTATGTATTCTTAGAGGCTTATAGACATATGTCATGTATGTAAAATATTGTACGGCCTTGTCGGCCTATGTCTTGAGTTATAAATAATTATGTTGGGCTATTAGGCCCGTATGTCACGTGTATATGATAATGTAATAGGAAAGATACATTACGTTGGTACTCGGTTGAATAAGGTACCGGGTGCCTGTCGCGGCCCATCGGTTTGGATCGTGACACACTCGTAGTGTGATGGAGCTTTTTAGTGGGCCTAAATGGGTCCGCGTCTCTAGTGAGGGACTATCGTCCGAGCCTACTGTTCTTGATGTTTTTGATTACGGAGCGGTGGTTCCTTTGAGTGATCATGCTTCAACCGAGGTTGATTCTTCCTGGGTTGAAGGGGGAGGTCCAACAAGAGTGTGCTTCGCCTTCGAGGAAGTCCGCCGTCTTCACTTCATGGTGAGTTTCAGTGCAGTCCTTCTGTATTTCGCGTCTTCCTTCCTTTATCGATTTATTCTTAAGTAGGCCTTTGATAGGCTCAGGTCTGAGCTGCTTTGTCATGGGGCTGGGCTTTGGAAAGCTCTGGATGAGGGTAAGTCCCTTAGGCTCCTTAGCGAGGAGAAGGAAGTTTGGTTGATGCACTAGTGATATGAGGCGTATTAGAGCTCGAATTATGAGAGCTATTTGATGGAGTAGGTAACCTTTCGTAGTACGCACTATGCTCTTTTTGACCCTTAAGGTTAATCTTTTTGCCTATCTTAGCGGCAGAAAAAGGTGGAGGCTTTGGAGTACCTTAAGGGCGAAGCCGACCGAGTTAGGAATGCTTGCGGTGAACTAACAGGCTCAAGCTTTAGAGGAGAGGGGTGCCTTGGCTAAGGTTCCCCCGCCTTTGAGGCCCAACTCTGCTTGGCTCGTGACAATGTTATATTTCAAGTTGATATGATCACAAAGCTCGAGTCTGATCTCTTGAAGGTCAAGGCTGGGATAACCAATGCTTGGGATGAAGCAACATTAAGTCGGACCAAGGCTGATCAGGAGATGGCGATTCATATGAAGGAAGCTACTGATGCCCAAGCCGAGTTGAAGCGGGACTTCGATCGTGAGAAGAGTATCTAGGAATACATTCGTTGCAGATCCTGAAGAGAGGTACCCGAAACATACGAAATATAGTAAATTTCGTAAAGGTAGATGTAGTAGGGGTTGCAAACCGGACGGACCCTCAAGTTTTTTCGTGCCTGCATGGGTGGATGACGATGGCTCTTGCGCTTCGAGTCGAAGCGACCTTTTAAGTGTGTGGCCCGGAGGCTTGTTTGGCTAGCGACAATGGCACTTATGATGTGCCCTTAGGCATTTGTAGTTAATTATTTTGGATTTGGTCTCCGAAACGGGTTACGACTCGAGCTCATTTTAATCCTCAAGTTTTCAATTTTCAAGGTCGCTACAGTGGCTCTTATGCTATTTGGTCGTTGAGACCTTTTAGTGTGCGGCCCGGAGGCTCGTTTGCCTGGCGACAATGGCTCTTACGCTTTTGCCCGTAGACATTTTGTAGGCTTTATTTCACTCTCATTAAGGTCTGTTTGAAATGATTTTTCCTGACCCATCGTTGGTTCGGGAAGAACATCGATTTCAAGTCATAAGCGGCAATGTTCGAGCACCTCGGAAGGTTGTTAGCTCATAGGATGAGTAGCTCGAAGCCTTGTGATTTGGAGCTGACATGGTCGAAGCTCATTTGCCTGTTGACGGCCTATTTTAATCGTTTCTTTTCGAAGTATATTTGAAGTAATGGCCTGCGATTTTGTTAGCAACAGTCGGGCATCCCCGAGTTGCGTTAATTTGGCTGGTGCAGCCGTTTTGACCATAGTCATATGTGTTTGGCTGGATCCATTTTTGATCCCTAGTGATAGTTTAGGTGTCTACATCGATGTATGCCCTTTCGGGATTCTTACAAATGCGACGTATGGCCTAAACTTTGGGATTGAGTTTTCTGCCTGTACTAAGGACTTACAAAATTTTTATGCCTGTTGAGGTCTTACAGTTTGTCAAACCTGTTGAGGTCTAACAGTTTGTCATGCCTGTTGAGGTCTTACAGTTTTTGTTGTTATGTAGAATAGATCTGGTTATACCAAGTCTGCCCGCTTGGGGTCTTACAATTTCGGGTTTTCTAGTATATGGCGATTGGCGACAGTCTCCGAGCTATCGAGTTTGTTTAGGCTTGAAGGCCATTATTTGTGAGCTCAGAGTTGCCTTGTTGGGGCCTTATGAGCTTGAAGTTCTGACCCTGGGGTCGTGCAGGTGCCAAATTGTTGACGTGAAGTCTCCGAGTATTTCGGGATGCATTTGGTGGAGGGACCCCTGCCGCAAGCATGCTGAACTTTCTTTTTGGAGTACGATGTGCTTTTGGTGACAGATACCCTTTGATCTATTAATGTAACTACATGTTTTTGTATTGAATAGGTCTTTGCTAGATCGAGTTTGCTCGCTCGGGGCTTTATGGCCTCGGAATTTCAAGTGCGTGGCGACTGGCAACAATCTCCGAATACTCAAGGTACGCCTGATGTTGGTGACACTGGGAGATTTCTGCGTTGCCTTACATGAAGGTTTTGTGATTTTGGAGTTTTGACCCGGAGGCCGTCTGAGCAGTGAATTGCAGGCGTCAGACCCTGAGTGTTCGGGATGCTTTTGGCGAAAGAATTGTTATCTTACTTTGCGAAGGTATATTTGAAAAAAGGTATTATTTGATTTCTTGGTACAATAGTACACATATTTGCCGACGAGAGCCTGACTATACGGACACGGTTCTTTCGACCGTTTGGCCTGGTACATTGCTTCCATACAGGAACCCCGTTTGGTGATTCAAAACTTTTTCGAGCAGGTTGCTTTCTGGGGGAACGCCCCTCATTGTTCAAAAGTTGTCTGCAAGAGAAGTTTTGAGCATTTGCGGAGTTTTCCTCAGGCAGCTTGCAGACATTTCCTCGTTAAAAATCTTGCCGGTAGAACCCTTCTTTTGGGACAAAAACTCGGTCGAATGAAAAGAGTGCAACTTGTTCATTTTTAGAGCCTTGAGGTCTTCAGGCAATGCTAGCATTATGACAGCTCCGATCGGGGCCTACATAAGGGTTAGTTCTGAATTCGAAACAAAAAAAGGATATAGTCGTACCTTGAAGTGAGATATGCTGGCGATGCCTCGGGATTGATTCATTATAATTGCCTTAGGCGAAAATGATTTCTACTTTCTATAATTGCCGCGTGCTGTTCCCCGTAGATGGTTTTAATTTCGTCCTTTGTTGGGAATTTTATCATCCCGTGAAGGGTGGATGGCACTGCTCTCTAATAAGTTGGGTTTTTACCAACTTATCTTGTCTTTAAGCCTATATTTTTGCTATGATTGATTTGATAAAATAACGTGTTTAATGTCATTTACTTCTATATTACAAGTTCTATGTGATTTAGAAAAAACCAAGTGAAACAAGTCAAAAAGAAACTAAAAAGAGGAAAAATCTGGGCAATGTCCTCAGTGGTCGCAATTGCGACATAAGCCTGGGAATTGCGAAGATTACATGCTTGGGTATTGCGAGGAAAGTATGGGAATTGCGAAGGAATACGATCTAGGCAGTCATCGCAAATGCAAAAAAGACATCGCAAATGCGAAGTCAACTAGGGGAGTCAAACTTTGCAATAGGAAGTCCTCTTAGCAAATGCGAAAGTGTATAGTATAGCCATACTTCGCAATTGCGAACCTTTGTTCGCAAATGCGAAAATCGAGCTTCAGACATGGGAATTCTGGAATTTCACATTTTTGTCCCCAAACCATTTAACACCCGACTTAGATCATTTGTAAAATATTTTTTGGAGATTTTTGGCTTATTTTTCAGTTTCATAGATTAGAGAAAAACAAGTTTTGGAAGCTAGGGTTTGCACACACACTTTGATCTTGAAGATTTGAAGCTTGTGGTTAAGAATTTCTTACCCATTTATGTTTATTTCTTCATTTCCTTGCTTTGTATTGTATATCTAAGTGTGTAGTATTTTATTCAATACTAGAATCTTGTTTATGGAAATATTCATGTTTAAAGTGTGGATTAAATACCTTGTTGTGCTTATGTATTGAATGATTTTTATCCTTTTATGAGGTGAGTTATCGTTACTTTAATTATTCTTGTTTTTTAATGTTTCCACAAAGATTAGCTAACCCCAGGACTTGCCCATTAACTCCGAAGTAATTTTGGAAAAGATAATTTTGAGTTGGGAAAGATTAATTAACAAGAACTTGAGGCGTTAACCCTCATTTTATAGATTCTACCTAGGGATAGGATTGAACTACTTGTAGCCATTCCGGGTGTACTTAATCTCTTAATTGTTTTTAGGGGTAATTCAATTAGTAAGTCTTGTTAGTCTTCGGAAGAAGCTAATTAAGAATTATTATCCGTGGCTAATTAACATAAACTCGCTCATATTTGTAAAATCATGAAATACATTGGATTGTTACTTGAGTGTAATTCCCGTTGCATCCATAATTGTAGCCATTGATCATTTTACTTGCTTTCTAGGTTAGTTTATATTTCCGCATTTAGATATAAAACATTTTCTAAACAAAAATCTATGTGTTTGGCATTGCACAATAAGTGATAATTCTCTTACATTCCTAATCGCCTACATATTGTTCTCTGTGGGATTCGATCCCGACTCATAGATGGGCAAATTATATTGCATGCGACCGTGTGCATTTACTTTCTAGTAGTGGATTTGGACATCATCAAAATTGGCGCCGTTGCCGGGGAACAATTTGGCGTAATTTACGTTGTTTGAGAAATAAGCGTAAGTGGTTTGATTCAAACTTGTGAATATTTTTGTAATTATTTTTCTAACCTTGGTCATTTTTCTTGTTTGTTTCTTGTTTATTTTCTTAGTTTTTGAAAAAAATGGCATCCTTTAATGAAAATTAATCGGATGGTAGTGGTTCATACTTTGATGACCCTTGTCCTTATTGTGGAGGACCACACTCATGGAAAAATTGTTTAAATTCTCCCGGAGGTAGATTGTGCGCACAATCTCAAACACATGAGTGGAGTATTTGTGATAAGTGTGGCTTTCAAAATGGTCATTGGGATGATTGTAACTATTTGTCCTTCCCTTCCCCAAGCACTCGCTATGATGATTCTACTTTTTGTGATGAAAATTATAGGGATATGGAAGTAGAAGAAGTTGGGCATGGTCAAAATGGAGAGTTCAAACTCATGTTGGAATGCCTACTTGAAGGAGGAAACAAAGAGCAAAGTGCCTTGGAGGAGCTTTTGGAAAATAGACTCTAAAATGACTTGGCACTTGAAAGGTTGCACTCACAAATGGAGAAATGCTTAAATCTTTAGAGGTCCAAAAAGCCTCTGAAGTTAAGGATAGCCAAGAATTTTTCCTAGATGTGGAAGCCGAAAATCCTTCCTTGGCACTTGATCAAAACCAAGAAGAACTCTCAAATTCTCAAAATGAGAAGATGATGCTCATGTTGGAGACCATTCTTGAAAATAAGGAGAAGCATAACTTTGCACTTGAGGACTTGAAACAAGGCTTGGCTCACAATGATGAACATATCCGCACGTTGGAAGATCAAATAAAAATATTGGTTGAGGCTCACTATGCCCACCAACTTGAGAGTGTGGAAGGAAGTCAAGAAGAGTCCGATTTCGAGGAAGAATTTGAGCTCTACTTTAAGGAATCAAGAATTGAACATCTTCCAACTGACTCCATGAGTGTTAATGATGCCAAGAAAAATATGGAATTAGGGTCAACCGGTGTAAATAAAAATTTGGTTGAGATTGACTCTAATCCGGGAGAAAAAGAAGATGTCAAAATCCGAGAAAAATTGCAAGTTGGAGGTTTGAAGTCACATTCCAAGCATTTTTGAGCATTGGAATTGTGTGGTGATATGAAAGTTGAACTACACGAATCAATGAAAGACTACGAGGAGAAAAAACTCATATCATACATCCTACAGCTTGAGGGAACAAGAAAGCAAAATGACATTCCTCACATGAGAGCCAAGAAGTGCAAAATGAAGAATTTAAGGCTTGGCTTGGTCATCGACTTACCACCCCCCATCGCTCTTGGTCACAAGCTTGATTCAAAACTAGATTCCCAGTTCATATCATCCAAATGGTGAGAAAAGTGGTAAAGTTGAGTTGCGTCGTGCCACGACATTAAATGCAGCGCTTGGTGGGAGGCAACACATTGTTTTTCAATTTTTTTTGGTCATTTTCGAAATTTGTTTTTTTAAAATAGCTTAGAATATTATTTGTAACTAATCTTCCAAGTTTTAGATTTTTTGGAGTTGATTTGAGTAGGTCGGAGTGATTCGGAGAGCCAAAACCAGTAGCTGAAAAATTGCAGGGGCACAGTTTTCGCATTTGCGAACTCTTATTCGCATTTGCGATCTTGTCCCTTCGCAAATCCCAAAGGTTTGTCACAATTGCGAACAGTACATAATTAACTAAACTTCGCAATTGCAAAGTTATGGTCGAAATTACGACATTAGAGAGGTAAAACAGGGTCGGCACTCATTTTGAACAAAATTGAAGAAAAAGTTCAAGGCCCTAAAACCTTTGTTTCCCTCACTCTCATCACTGTAATACTCCATTACCTCTCACTCCTAATTGATGTAATCTAGGTATGAAGGCTTAATCACACTTCTTCTTCTTCTTCTTCTTCTTCTTCTTCTTCTTCTTCTTCTTCTTCTTCTTCTTCTTCTTCTTCTTCTCCTTCTCCTTCTTCTTCTTCTTCTTCTCTTTCTCCTTCTTCTTCTTCTTCTTCTTCTTCTTCCTCTTATTTTTATTCTTAGTTTTCTGAATCCCTAGTGTTCAAATGGGTGACATCCTCTGCCTGAATTTGTTTGAAATTTGTGCAAAAACTTATACTGATTTCGAGGAGAGGTTGGTTGAGAGTGTGTGTTTCTGTTCTTTGTTAAAATTTGGGGAAGTCTGAGTACCCAAGGCTTATCAAATAGAAGTGATTTTTTGTGCTTTTTATGTGATCGATGAAAGGCCCGAATGAAATTCTTGGCCGAAACATCGATATTTTTTGATTCATAGTTGTCCTTGAAGTTTAATGCATGATTTATGTTTAAAAGATGATTGGGTTCACTGAAAATGGCTTCAATTCCAAAATGTTAGGGCTTAAAAGCTGTTCTTTGAAAAAGGTGAGGCAGGGTATGATGAAATTGCAATTGCGAAGGCCTTTTCGCAATTGCGCTTTCGCATTTGCGAAAAAGTGGTCGCAATTGCGAAAAACCTAAGTCTCAACAACCTTCGCAATTGCGAAACATTCATCGCAAATGCGAGCTTATCAGAAGCAGTGTTCTTCGCAATTGTGAGGAATATTTCGCAATTGCCACCTATGATAACATCGCAATTGCGATGATTTCTTGGGAATTGCGATATTAGAGAGCAGACATATGAAAATTTTAAAATCCTAAAAGAAATTCTAAGGTTGAGTTTCAACTGTCCGATCGTTCCTTTGGCATATTTGATTCATTATGCACTATTCTTCATAGCCATGCTATGTTTTCACTCTTATCATTTTTTGGCAGACACTATAATTGGAAAATGAGCTCTAACTCTGAAGGATACACAAGTGACAACCCCTTGGAAGCTGAGTAGAACTTTGACCAACACCGGTTCTTGTCATTGGAATGTTAAGAACGGTACTTTGAAAACCTGATCTAGAAGAAGGTGATACCGAAAAGTGGTAGACTGCTAGACAATGTCCAGGAACATCTTCCCGAGTTTTATCAAAGGCTAATGGCCATGGGATGGAACTACTTTGTCGCTCAACCTTGTCGAGCAAATGAGCAATGGGTGAGGGAATTTTTTGCCAACCTCCCAGCTATCAGGCTAAAAAAGGCCAAGATGAGAATTCGAGGCAAAATGGTGCACGTTGGGGCTGAAGCTGTTCTATCATTTGCCAAACCACGACATGGCCCCATTTAGGGCAAATGCCTGTGCTTCAGGGGAGTGGTTGGTGTTCAAATTATGCCCGGGTGTAGATGTTCCATGGGCAGCTGAGAAAAGAGGGATCACATCCAAAGAGTTCACTACCGAAGCAAAGATATGGCTGGCCATCATATGCAGTCGTATCTCCCCTGTGTCGAACATATGGAACATCCCGATCACAAGAGCTCTGATGATAGCCTGCATCCTTGATGGTATTCAGCTGAATGTTGGTAAAATCTTCATCAATTAACTAAGGGAGTTTCAAATGTAGAATAGTCCATCATTAATATTCCCATTGCTTATCGCTGAGTTGTGCCATCTTGCTTGGGTGGAAGAGTCTCCATGGGAAAATTGGATAAAGTCGGGAAAACCTCTAAATCCATTGAAGAAGAGAGGAGAGGGCGGCGTTGTGAAGAGTAAAAAGAGAAAGATGGTTTCTTCTTCTCAAGTTGATCTGAGTAGTCAGCCATCATCTTCTGCAGGAGGACCATTTTCTATGCTTAGTACGGAGATGCGGGTGATTCGCGAGCTAGTAGCTGGCCTTCCACAGGGACCTGAGAGACATCTGAGGGACCCGCTTACATTTCAAAGAATGATTTTCAATAATTCCTTGAAGATCAGAAGAAGTAGGAGGATCACCTTAAGGCGCTGGAGAAGGCATACACTGATCTGGCCAAGAAGCACGGTGAGTTGAGCAGTTCCCATGGCAAACTAGAAAAGGCATACACCCAGATGGTGAAAAGGGAGAAGAAAAGAGACAAGTTCTTTACTCGCATGTGGAAGGGTATGAAGGGGCTGTGGAAAGTCCTCAAGCCTCAAGACCCAATGCCATCGACCAGGCTGGTAGATGATGATGATGCTCTTGTTACTTGGTCCGAGGAAGAAGGAGAGGAGGATGATTCTGAGTCAGACAGTGAGGAGAGCACTTGATGCAGTATTCAGGGAGCACTTTCCACCATTTTACTCTATCATGTTTTGTTGCATTGGGGACATGCAAGTTCTTTAGTTGGGGGTGGCTTCTTGTATAGCTGTTGTTCTGGCAGATTGGTACTATAGTTGCTTTTATTTTGTTGTTAGTATATTTTCATGTGATGTGTGATATTATGTTTTAGTTACTTGATGTTTATTAACTTCTTAATTTTGGTTATTAGTTTCTTAATTTGTTTATATAGAATATTTTATGCTAGTGGCGATATCCTTGGTTTTCTTTATACCACAGTTCTTTTTCCAAGGATGCCAATTTTCTTCTTGATCCGGGTAAATGTTAGTAAATTTTTGTCGACTTTTCCCGATGATGGATAGATAGACAACTTTCTTAAGGGAATTAGTCTTATAGTTTAGATATAGCTATGTTAATATTAGGAAGAATAAATGGTTTGGGTTGGAGTTTGTGCCCATTGACCAAGTTGTGACTTGCTTGGTACCAACATGATTTAAACCTCGGTATATGAATTTTAGGTTGTTGAAAAAGAAAAATTATTGAAGTAGAGATGTCATAACTTTTACA
Organism: Nicotiana tabacum; assembly: GCF_000715075.1. Classification (NCBI taxonomy): domain Eukaryota; kingdom Viridiplantae; phylum Streptophyta; class Magnoliopsida; order Solanales; family Solanaceae; genus Nicotiana; species Nicotiana tabacum. The sequence goes on from NC_134097.1 coordinate 62,142,894, forward strand.
CTCAAATTTTGGATTTTTAATTCACTAAATAGCTTCCTATGCTGTATGTAACCTCTTTGAGTTAGTGGTTTCAATTGGATTTTGGATTTGTTTTCCACTTGAGCGTTCTTGTGCCATGTGTGGCGAGATTTATTGTGAGTTCTTTTGCATTACTTGTAATCTAGAACTTGCCCGGAATGTGCTTCAAGGCGAAATTATAAGACTAACTTGGTTTGAAAAATGATATTAGGCCTTCCTTGGACCGCTATTATGCCTTAAATTTCCTACCCTTGAATATTTTCCATAGTCAACCCATTTTTAGCCTTTAACCTTGTTCTTTGGCAACCATGTTACAAGCTTTAATCCTTTGTATTTATTGATCTAGCTTTTGGCACCCTACCTCTCTAAGTACTTTGAAAGTGTAAACATAGGCTAAAAGCCTAAGTTTGGGGGTGAAGGTTGGAAAAGTTGTGATATGGAAGTTGCTTAAAAAGGTGGAAGATAGAAAAAAAAAGTGAAACCTTCCTTGATTTTGAAAAGGAAAGAGAAAACAAATAGAATAAAATGATAAGAAGTTGTGAATAAAGGGAAGACTAGGTGCGGAATGAAAAGTGAAGAAAGGATGGAGAATATTTTCGAAGGAAGTGGACTTTGATTGTAAATTTTGTCGTGCTTGGGGAGGTTTTGAGTCACTCTAACCAAAATTGTGCCCCACCTTAACCAAAAGCCTAAACTAAAACCCTTTAAGTCCTAATTAATTTTGAACCAAGTTGTCTATATTAGTGGAGGAATATATGAAGGACAAGCCTATGGTACTACTTGTATGCATTTGAACATCTTTTTGAGAGAGAGTTAATTCTTTCCACTTGATATCCAATGTTGATGACGTCCAAATCCACTACTAGAAAGTAAATGGGCACGGTCGCATGCAATATAATTTACCCAACTATGAGTCGGGGTCGAATCTCATAGTGAACAATATGTATGTAATTAGGAATGTAAGAGAATTATCACTTAGCGTGCAATGACAAACACTTAGATTTTGGTTTAGAAAATGTTTTATATGTAAATGCAGAAATATAAACTAACCTAGAAAGCAAGTAAAATGATCAATGGCTACAATTATGGATGTATCGGGAATTACACTCAAGTAACGATCCAATGTATTTCATGATTTTATAAATATGAGCGAGTTTATGTTAATTAGCCACGGGTAATAATTCTTAATTAGCTTCTTCCGAAGACTAACAAGACTTCCTAATTGAATTATCCCTAAAAACAATTAATAGATTAAGCACACCCGGAATGGCTACAAGTAGTTCAATCCTATCCCTAGGTAGAATCTATAAAATGATGGTTAATGCCTCATTTCTTGTTAATTTATCTTTCCCAACCCCAAATTATCATTTCCAAAATTAATTCGGAGTTAATGGTCAAGTCCTAGGGTTAGCTAATCACTTTGGAAACATTAAATAACATGAATAATTAAAGTAACAATAACTCACTTCATAAAATGATAAAAATCATTTAATACATAAGCACAACAAGGTATTTAATCCACACTTTAAACATGAATATTTCCATAAAAAAGATTCAAGTGTTGAATAAAATACTACACACTTAGATATATAATACAAAGTAAGGAAATGAAGAAATAAACATAAATGGGTAAGAAATCCTTAACCACAAGCTTCAAATCTTCAAGACCAAAGTGTGTGTGCAAACTCTAGCTTCCAAAACTTGTTCTTCTCTAGTCTATAGAACTAAAGAAAAAGACAAAGATCTCCAAAAAATATTTTACAAATGAGCTAAGTCGGGTGTAAAATGGTTTGGGGCCAAAAATGTGAAATTCCAGAATTGCCCAGGTCTGAAGCACAATTTTCACATTTGCAAACAAAGATTCGTAATTGCGAAATATGGCTATACTGTGCACTTTCGCATTTGCTAAGAGGACTTCACATTTGCGAAGTTTGATTCCCCTGGTTTACTTCGCATTTGCGAAGTCTTTTTCACATTTACGATGAATGCCTAGATCGTATTCCTTCGCAATTCCCATACACAAGCATGTATTCTTCGCAATTCCCAGGCTTATGTTGCAATTGCAACCACTGAGGACATTGCCCAGATTTTTCCTCTTTTTAGCTTCTTTTTGACTTGTTTCACTTGGTTTCTTCAACATCACCTCTAAATCACATAGAACCTATAATATAGAAGTAAATGAAATTAAACACGTGATTTTATCCCATCAATCATAGCAAAAATATAGGCTTAAAGACAAGATAAGTTGGTAAAATACAAACGTATCACTCTCATGCAGTGTATCCACGGCTGCCCGAATAAGGCGTCATACCTCATGTCTCCCTTGATGACATGGAATTTGGTGTCTTGGGTCGTGCCAGCCACGGTAACCGAGTGGATGATTTCTCCTTTCATCATTTCGCTTTCCATGTTGAATCCGTTGATGACCCGAGTTGCGGGCATGATTTGGTTGAGCAGTCCAATCTGTTCTATTACCCTCGACCTGACAATATTGGCCGAGCTACCTGAATCCATGAGTACATGTTTTATCTGAAAAGAATTTACAAAGAAGGAAATTACCAGGGCATCGTTGTGGGGTTGATGCAAGATCCCGATTTCCTCTTCATTAAACGTGAGGGCGTCTTCGAGGATATATCCCCGAGTCCACTTTTCTCTAGTAGTGGATATTTTTGTTCATCTCATTACGAGTTCCTGCAGGGCATCGGCGCCCCCCATGATCATGTGGATGACGTGTTGCAGCTTGTTTGCCTCATTCTTCTTGGTTGCCTCCCTTTCTCGGAACTGATTTTTGGCTCGATCGCTAAGGAATTCTCAGAGATGTCCTTTGTTAAGCAACCGAGCTACCTCCTCTCGTAGTTGTTGACAATCCTCGGTCTTGTGGCTGTGTGTGTTGTGAAACTCTCACACTAAGTTGTAATTCCTCTACAAAGGATCTGACTGTATTGGTTTGGGCCATTTGGTGTCTCTGATCTTACTGATAGCGAACACGATGTCTGACACATCGATGTTGAAGTTGTATTCTGATAGAAGGTGGTGCAGCTGTTGGCACTACGTTTCGATCGAACCTAGTTCTGTTGATGAGCCCTTGAGGATCCTGTCCTCGATATACCCTCTGATCATTGTGGTGTAGGTTGCGCCTCGGGGCGTTCCTCCTATCCTTGAGGTATGGCTGATACCTTTCTTTGTTTGGCTTCGGTTCCTTTGCCAGGAGCCTGTTTGGGTACACTGAGCCCAAAGGGACTCCCAACTGGTCATCCACAGCTCTGATCATCGACTGGTACCGGTTGTGAAAGTCCGACCAGGTCACGGCCGGATACTTGATCAGGTTCTGTTTTAGCTATTTTGAAGCCACCGAGCTTCATTCATTTAAAGGTTATCCCAATCGTTAGAGACTGGCGATAGCTCCATCCGTTCCATCTGAAAGTGGGACACGAATTCCCGCAACATCTCGTTCTCTCTTTTCTTGATTTTGAAAACATCGGATTTCCTTGTCGCTACCTTGATGGCTTCGGCATGTGCCTTTACGAAGGAGTCTGCTAGCATGGCGAACGAATCTATGGAATTAGGAGCCATGTTGTGATACCACATCATGGCCCCCTTCGAGTGTGTTTTCCCGAATTTTTTCAGTAATACGGACTCGATTTCGCCATTCTTTATATCGTTGCCTTTTACTGCACAGGTGTAGGCAGTAACGTGTTCATTAGGATCAGTGGTACCATTGTACTTAGGGAGTTCTGGCATTCTGAACTTTTTTGGAATGGGCTTCGGGGCCGCTTCCTCGTGGAACAACCTTTGCATGAACTTTTCCGAATCCACGCCCTTGAGGACCGGGGGTGCACCCGTGATCTGATCGACCCTAGAGTTGTAGGTCTATACCTTTTTATCGTTGGCTGCTATCATTTTCTCACCCGATTCGATCCTTTTGTTGAGGTCCTCAAGCATCTTTACTAAGGCAGGGTCGGCTACCGATCCATTATTGCTTGACCTCTTGGGTACTTGTTCGGTGGGGGGAGCTGTTTTCGGCGCTGGTGTGCTGGGAGTCTTCGGATGGCTTTGTAACTGAGCAATGGCTAACTATTGTGCCTGCAACATTTCAAAAATAACATGAAGACTAACTTCCTGTTCTTCTCGGGCTGGGATTTTTTGGGCTTCCTGTCGGTCGTTATGCCGTATGCTTCTGTCGGAGTGCAAGGTTTTGTCGACATGTTGTGCGTCCTATGAATCCGAGTTCGCTAGAATCGGTCCGGGTGTGTTATTGGGATTCAGTGGTTGCGTTCCGGCAGCCGGAATAGCCACGCCATTTTCCCCATGATTTTCGAGGTTGTCGTTCTCGAGTCTGTTAATCGAGCCAGACATTTCGACCTGAAATCAAGAGATCTTGGACAAGAAAAAGTGTAAAAGGTAACTTGCATTTTTGTAATGAAACCAGCAAAAAATAATCACTATTATTTTTAGCCCCACGGTAGGTGCCAAACTGTTTACTGTGAAAATGGTAATAACAATTAAATTTGTAAATGGGACTCTAAAAATATGTGATCTAATTTTATGCTAGTTGTTAGAGTAGTAGATTCTAAGAGTATGAAGTTTAACAAAGAGATTCAAGCTTAAACGAGATAGTAATCAAACCCAGGGGCTTGCAGCCCGAGCCTTGGACTAGACGATGAAGGACCTCGAGGTCGCTACCTGGATCGATCTTGAGCTATCGGGGGTAGTCAAGAATGGGGCAACAGTTAAAATATGGTCAAGCAAGGCTCTTTATGGCCAATACCAAGAAATAAATGAAGAACAAGTAAGAAAGTAATAAATGCTAAAGTGGCCTCAAGTGAGTAAGTTAGAGAGAAGAAATAGAGAGATATTATTGATATTGTGTAGAGTACTTGGAGCTCTTCCTTACAGAGTGTAAACGACTCCCCTTTTATAAGAGGGGGGAGCCCAAACATAGTACAAGATACGTTGAGTGATAAAGGAAATGGGATGAGACACCTAACTTTCTTCATGACGTATGCGTGGGCCGATGTTGAGTCGCTCAAATAGACTTAATCGACCCTGGATGCATTCTTCGAAAGCTTTCCGTGTTCGTCAGGGTTCAGGCCAATGTTATGCTAGACCAGGTATCAACATATCTTAAAGGAAGTGACCGGCTCGAGGTTCCGAGCCTCCGAGGTGACCTACTAAAGCAATTTTGTCAATGAGAAATCAGTCCTCTAATTTCACCATGCACAGTGGTCTCACGCAATGCCCAACACGTCGATATATACTCCCCCGCTAATAGGAGCATACGCCAAGGAGACCAACAAGAAGCTCTAAAAACCCCAGCTCGGGAGGAACAAGTAGTTAGCCTTCACGTTATTTTTTGAGATGTTGCAGGCACAACAGCTGACAATTTCTCAACTACAAAGACACCAAAAAATCCTAAGTACAGCGGCCCTAGAAATAACCCCTCGGACCGAACAGGTACCTGAAAGGTCGAGCAACAATGGGTCAGTAGCCGACACTACTATTATGAAGATGCTTGAGAACCTAACAAAGAGAATTGAGTTGGGTGAAAATATGATAGAAGCCAATGATAAAAAGGTAGAGACCTACAACTCTAGGGTCGATCAGATTCCGGGTGCACCCCCGATCCTGAAGGGCATAGATTCAAAGAAGTTCGTGCAAAAGCCATTCCCACAAAATGCTGCTCCAAAGCCCATCCTAAAGAATTTTAGAATGCCTGATCTTACGAAGTACAATAGAACCTCGGACCCCAACGAGCACGTCACTGCTTACACATGTGCGATGAAGGACAACGAACTGAGGGACAATGAGATAAAGTTCATCCTGCTAAAAATGATCGGAGAAACACTTTCAAAAGGGGACATGATATGGTATCACAACCTAGCTCCGAATTCGATAGAGTCATTTGACATTTTGGCAGATTCTTTCATAAAGGTACATGCCGATGCCATCAAGGTGGCTACAAGGAAATTTGACGTCTTCAAAATCAAACAAAGAGAAAATGAGATGTTGCGGGAGTTTGTGTCTTGCTTTCAAATAGAGTGAATGGAATTACCACCAGTCTCCGAGACTGGGCAGTGTAGGCCTTCACTCAAGGTTTGAATGAACGAAGCTTAGTGGCTTCGAAGCAGCTGAAGCATAATTTGGTTGAATATCCCGCCGTGACTTGGTCTGATGTCCACAACTGATAGCAATCAATGATCAGGGTCGAGGATGACCAAATAGGAGTCCCCTCAGGCTCAGTATGTCCCAGCAGGCTTCTGGAAAAGGAATCAAAGGCAAACAAGGAAAGGTACCATCCGTACACCAAAGATAGAAGAAGTGCCCCAAGGCGTAACATACCCCAAAATGATCAAAAAACATATCGAGGTCAGAATCCTCAGGGACTTGTCAGTAGAGCTAGTTTCGACAGACACATAGGACCGACGGAGGTACCCTGCTTGTCTAAATATAATTTCAATGTAGACATCTCGGACATCGTATATACCATCGGCAAAATAAAAGACACCAGGTGGTCAAGACCTGTACTGTCAGATCGGTCGTTGAGGAACCCTAACTTAGTGTGCGAGTTTCACAGCACATACGGTCATAGGACCGAAAACTACAAGCAGCTCCGACAAGAAGTAGCTCGGCTACTCAGTAAAGGGCACCTCCGAGAGTTCCTTAGTGACCGAGCTAAAAATCAGTTCCGGGAAAGAGAGGCGAACATGAAAAATGAAACAGATGAGCCGCAACATGTCATCCATATGATCGTTAGAGGAATCGACATCCCGCAGGAACCCATTGTCAAAAGAACAAAAATATCCATTACCAGGGAGAAGCGAACTCGGGGTTATATACCCGAAGATGCTCTCGCATTCAGTGATAAGGAAATCGAGGTCATGTCTCAACCTCACAACGATGCCTTGGTAATTTCTTTTCTTGTAAATACATTTCAAATTAAACGTGTGCTTGTGGATCCAGGTAGCTTGGCAAACATTATCAGGTCGAGGGTGGTGGAGCTGCTTGGACTGCTTGACCAGATCATGCCCGCCTCTCGAGTCCTCAACAGATTCAACATGGTGAGCTAAACAACGAAGGGGGAAATCACCCTCCTAGTCAACGTGGCCGACACGACCCAAAATGTCAAATTCCATGTCATTGAAGGAGACAAAAGGTACAATGCCTTGCTCGGAAGGCCACGGATACACTGCATGATAGCATTACCATCAACCCTTCAAGAAATGATGAAATTTCGATGAAAGACGGAAAACAAATCGTGTATGGGGAACAACATGCAGCAAGGGAGATGTCCGCGGTGCATGATGTGGCACTAACATCGATGCCTCCAACATCGAAGGAGCCAAAGGACAAACAAACAGTAAAGTAGCAATCACGAGATACATTCTTGGCTACACCCAAATAAAACAAGAAAAGCACTGTATCGCGTCCCCAAAGTAAACGTTTGAAACATATCGAGGCTCAAAGCACCATCACTACTAAGGTATAACCATATCCGTTTTCATTTACATTTTACACTAACTTTGTGCAGGTGTCTGATCAAAACAGTCAAGGCGCCGCCTAGCTCGAAGACCTTAGGTTTCAAAGCATATGTTGTACTCTTTTCCTTCGATCAGGTATTATCCCAACAAGGGTTTTACCGACAAGGTTTTTAACGAGGCAACACCAATATGCTGCCTAAGGAGAACTTAACAAATATCAAGGCTTCTCTTCAATCAACGTCGAATACCGGGGGCATTCCCTCGAGAGACCACCCCCTTGGAGAAGCCAAGATGAAGTCAATAGGGGCCGCGAAAGGAAAATGATGTATCGGGCCAAACAGTCGAATGAACCATGTCCGCATAGAAGAGCCAAACCCTTGACAACAAAACATATATACATGTACCAAGTAATCAAAGAATATTTTCTCCTCCATCAAAACACTCTATGCTTAAAAAAATAAAAAAAAGTTCTGCTATTCTTTACAAGAAACGACTTCAGAGCCAGAAATTTTCCGAACACTCGGGACTGATATCAAAAACTCGAAGCCATATGAACTCCAGGTTAGAAACTTCAAATTCGTACGCCTTCAATAAGGCAGCACCAAGTTTTAGAGCTATAAGACCTCAAGCAAGGCATGAATCATACTTGTACCAAGTAACCAAATTTGTAAGACCTCAAGCAAGGCATGTTAAAATTTATAAGACCTTACAAAAGGCATAATCCTGATCTTAAAGTTAAGGCTACATATTCGTATTTGTAAGACCCCTAAAAAGGCATACCCTCAATATAAACGGCAAAATTGCTTCACTCGGGGACTAAAAGGCTCCAGCCAAATACAACAACTACGGTGACAAGGCTGTACCAGCCAAACTAACGCGATTTGGGATGCCCAACCGTCGCTATAAAATCAGAAGCCTTCAATTACTTCGAAAAAACATCAAACATAACCGGTTAATCAGGGTACCCTTGTTATAAGCAAAAGCGCTTCAATCATATCAGCTCCAAACAATTTTCTTCGAAAAAACTCGGCCATCGAACGAAACCATTATGCAAATCAAGGGTCGTCAAGTGAGTCAAAGTTAGAAAGCATGCTTGAAAGAGTATTGCAAAACCAAGAAAAGTCTGACGCGTCCATGAGATATATGACCGAAGTTGTTGGCTCTCACACCGCATCTATCCAAATGTTAGAGATGCAAATGAGAGACCTTTCAAGAGAGCAAACCCAAAGCAAAAAGGGCAACTTCCTAGTGATATCATTGCAAACCCGAAGAGTGGTGGAAGTGGCTCAACTTCTCACGTCATGACAATAACTACTAGAAGTGGGAAGGTTTTACAAGGTGACATTGAACAAGAGGTTGTTGGGGAAGAAGCCGAACAAGAAGTTGAAGCAAAAGAGCAAGGGGTTGTTGAAGTTGAAAGGGTGCCGGAAAAAGAGAAGGTGCAAGAAGTGAACCAAGAAGGGGTGAAGGAAAAGGAGAAGGAGACATCAAAATCTCCACCTCCTATTCCTAGACCTCCTCCGCCTTTTCCTCAAAGACTTATTAGAAGGGTTGATGATAGCAATCTTGAGAAATTCTATGATATTCTAAAGCAATTGTCGGTGAACATTCCATTCTTGGAGGCTTTTCAAGAAATGTCGGGGTTTGCCAAATATTTGAAGGATTTGATCACCAAAAAGAGGACCACAAAGAATGAGGTGGTAGACATGACTCACTGGGTTAGCTCTATTATTGCCAGAAGCTCTGTCCAAAAGAAAGAAGACCCGGGAGCATTTACTATTCTATGCACTATCGGGGAGCATGACTTTGCAAAAGCCCTTTGTGACAATGGGTCTAGCATCAACTTGATGCCACTTTCCATCTACAAGCAAGCGGGATTAGGGATGCCAAGGCCAACAAGCATGAGGTTACAAATGGCCGATCGATCTATTAACGACCGGTAGGAATTGTTAATGATGTGATTGTGAAAGTTGGAAATTTCCATTTGCCCGCCGACTTTGTAATTCTTGACTATGATGTTGATAAAGAGATCCCTATCATCTTGGGGAGACCATTCCTATCCATGGGAAGAGCACTCATGGATTCGGAGCGAAATGAAATTAAGTTCCAGGTGAATGATGAAGAAGTCACATTTCAAGCGAGCACGGGTATGAAATTACCCCATGAGTATGAGCGCATTTCAGTGATAGATGTGGTTGATGAGGTTGAAGATGTCGTCGAATTGAAAATGGAAGAACAATGCCTTGGTGAGGCATTGGCGGCTATCTTGGTAAACTTTGATGGTGAGGACATGGATGGGTACATGGAGTCGGTAAATGCATTGGAGGGTCTTGGATCCTATACATACACTCCGGAAAAGCTTTCTCTTGACTTGGAGAATAGGGCCACACCTCCCGCCAAGCCATCAATCATTGAGCCACCACAGCTAGAGCTCAAGCCTCTCCCGCCGCACTTAAGGTATAAATTTCTTGGCTCTAATGATACTTTACTCGTAATCGTTTCATCTTTGCTAAATGATGTGCAGGTAAACCAATTGTTGAGAGTCTTGAAAGAACATAGGCAAGCCATTTGATGGACCATTGCGGACATTCGTGGAATCCCCGTGGGAATTTGTGAACATAAAATCCAATTGGAGAGAGAAACAAAGCCAAGTGTGGAACATCAAAGGCGGTTGAACCCGTCAATGCAAGAGGTAGTAAAGAATAAGATTATGAAGTGGTTGGATGTCGGGGTAGTTTACCCCATTGCCGGCAGTTTGTGGGTGAGCCCAGTACAATGTGTGCCAAAAAAGGGTGGCATGACCGTGATTGAAAATGAGAAGAATGAGCTCATTCCAACGCGAATTGTGACCGGATGGCGAGTTTGTATGGACTATCGTAAACTTAACAGTGCTACTTACAAGGACCACTTACCTATGCCTATTATTGATCAAATGCTTGATCGGCTAGCGGGGAGGTCATTTTATTGTTTCCTTGATGGTTACTCCGGCTACAATCAAATCAACATCGCTTTGGAAGATCAAGAGAAAACTACGTTCACTTGCTCGTATGGCACTTTTGCTTTTAGCCGGATGCCATTTGGCTTGTGCAATGCTCCGGCCACTTTCCAAAGGTGTATGATGTCCATCTCCTCCGACATGGTTGAGGACTTTCTTGAAGTCTTCATGGATGATTTCTCGGTCGTTGGTGATTCGTTTGAGCACTGTCTTAACAATCATAGACAAGTGCTTAAGCGATACGAAGAGACCAACCTTGTGCTAAATTGGGAGAAGTGTCACTTCATGGTTGACGAAGGCATTGTGATTGGGCACAAAATTTCAAAGCATGGTATTGAAGTCGACCGGGCAAAGATTGAGATTATTTCTAAGCTTCCTTCACCGACCTCCGTGAAAGGTGTTAGAAGTTTTCTAGGGCATGCTGGGTTTTACAGGCGCTTCATCAAGGACTTCTCCAAGATTGCTAACCCCATGTGCAAACTCCTCGAAAAGGATGCCAAGTTTGTGTTTGATGAGAACTGTCTTAAAGCTTTTGAGGAGTTAAAGCAAAGGCTCACCACGGCACCCATTATTATCACGCCCGATTGGTCACTTCCTTTCGAGCTCATGTGTGACTCTAGTGGTGTAGCCATTGGAGTAATGCTTGGACAACGTCACAACAAAGTTCTCCACACGGTGTACTATGCAAGTAAAACTCTCAATGGGGCACAAATGAACTACACGGTAACTGAGCAATAGCTTCTTGCTATTGTGTATTCTTTTGAAATATTCCGGGCTTATTTGTTGGGTCCAAGGTGGTGGTATACACTGATCATGCGGCTCTTCGATATCTCATGGCAAAGAAGTATGCAAAGCCTCGATTAATTTGATGGGTCTTGTTGTTGCAAGAATTTGACTTCGAAGTCAAAGATCGCAAGGGAACTCAAAATCAAGTGGCGGATCATTTGTCAAGGCTTGAGGAAGTAGGGAGACCACAGGGAGATCTTGAAATCAATGATGCATTCCCTGATGAGCACATATTGGCATTATCTAGCACTTTTGCTCCTTGGTATGCCGATATTGCTAACTACTTGGTTAGTGACCTTATCCTGAACGAATTGGAATCTTATCAAAGAAAGAAGTTTTTGAGAGACTGCCGGCAATACTATTGGGAGGAACCATACTTGTTCCGTGTTTGTGCTTACAGTATTATCAGAAGGTGTGTTCCCAAAGAAGAGTTTATGCCAATTCTCAAGGCATGCCATGACTCACCGGTTGGGGGTCATCATGGAGGAAATTGGACGGCGGCTAAAGTTCTTGAATGTGGGTATTATTGGCCTTCCATATACCATGATGCCAATCAAATGGTCAAGGCTTGTGACCAATGTCAACGACAAGGTTCAATCTCCAAGAGGCATGAAATGCCAATGCACTTTGTGATGGAGATAGAGATCTTTGACATGTGGGGAATCGACTTCATGGGCCCCTTTGTAAGTTCTTGCGGGATGAAATACATCTTGGTAGCTGTGGACTACGTGTCCAAATGGATTGAAGCAGTTGCCTTACCAAACAATGAGGCAAGGAGTGTGACCGCCTTCTTGGAGAAAAACATATTCACTCGGTTTGGCACTCCTAGAGCCATCCTTAGTGATGGTGGATCTCATTTTTGTAACAAGGCATTCTCGGGGCTGCTTGAGAAGTATGGCGTAAAGCACAAGGTGGCCACACCTTATCATCCGCAGTCAAGTGGTCAAGTTGAGGTTTCCAACCGGGATATCAAGAGCATTCTAGCAAAAACTATGAACGCAAATAGGACCGACTGGTCAAGGAAGCTAGATGATGCATTGTGGGCATACCGCACGACCTACAAAACCCCTACTAGTACTTCTCCTTATCGACTAGTCTTTGGTAAAGCATGTCATCTACCCGTGGAATTGGAATACAAAGCTATGTTGGGAGTTGAAAAGGCTAAAATTAGATTGGGCTGAAGCTGCAAATTTGAGGTTAACAAAACTCAATGAAATAGAGGAATTCCGGTTCCATGCTTATGAAAGTGCATCTGTGTACAAAGAACGGATGAAGTTTGTCCATGACAAGAAGATCTTGAAAAGAGAGTTCAACACGGGTGATTTGGTCTTGCTCTTTAACTCAAGGCTCAAATTGTTTCCGGGCAAGCTTAAATCAAAATGGTCTGGTCCATTCAAAGTGGTCAATGCCTCTCCTTATGGAGCGGTGGAATTAAAATCAACAGATGGGTCCCGTACATTCAAGGTAAATGGCCAACGCATAAAGCACTACTTGGGCACTGATGGAGAAAAACATTTGGTGGAGCAGCTGGCTCTCAAAGATTGTCCATGCCCAACCATTGAGTGAAACCAAAGGAACATCAACTTAGTCGTGCCGCGGCGTTAAATCAAGCGCTTCATGGGAGGCAACCCATGTGTGGTAACACTCTTTTGTTCTATGAATTTTTGGTTTTTGATAGATAGATTTATTTGAGCAATTTAAAGTGTGTGTCAGAGTGCAGGGGGTTCAAAAGATCACCATGATTGGTACGAATGCATAAAAAGTGGAAGAAAAACCACTAGGTGAATTCTGCTGCACAAATGCGGTCACATTTTAGCTATGCGGACCGCACTCTGACTGCAAACCTAAGCAGAGATTTGGGTTAAAATTGTGGTTGAAAATGCGGTGAGGTGGTGCATTATGCGGTCCGCATTTAATTTATGTGACCGCATTTTGCACTGCATTTGCCTCCCTTCAGCTTGGTCCTTAACCTCATCTCATAACACACATGCGCTTGCACTGTGTGTTATGCGGTGTCTTATCCATCACAGAATCGACAAGGTAAGTCTGCATAACCCTCTCATCTCTCACTCACTTAAAAGAAAACAAAAAAAAGGGGGAAGAACACGAACGGACTTCGAACCAAATCAAGCTCAAATTGTGTGCAACCAAAGGACTCCATTTGTCACACTCATTGTCCCAATCATCAAACTCTGCGGTATGTACTCGTTTCTCCCTCATTTTATCTTTGATTTACACTGTAGGTTCAGAGATTTTTCGTTTAAATCCTGTGCAAAAATGTGTTTAGATGCTTGTGTAGTTGCTTCTCTATAGTGTAGATGCTTTTGGGTTGAAAATAATTTGTGGTACGGGGTAGAATGAAATAGGACCGCCATTGTTGAAAGCTTGGGTGACCTGTGTAGAAGAAGGCATCTGCTGCCCGTATTGTGAAAATGCGGTCTGCATTTTGGCCGCACAACTAAACCCTAAATCTTCTGAAGAAGATGATGAAATGCAGTGTCTTTGGGATCGCATATTTGACATGTGGACCGCAAATTCACCGCAGAGTGATACAGAGATTTCAGTTTTGAACCATATAGCCATGTCAATTCTACGATGGTTATGCGGTCTGCATAGTGGTTATGCGACCGCATAACTCACCGTAGAATGAGACCACCAGTTGAGATTACAAGATCTGCAACAAGTCTGCGGTCTGCATTATGGTTTTGCGATCGCAAACCAGATCGCATTTTCTTTCTTGCTTTTGATTCGTCTGTATCTTCTCCATATTGTTAATGATGTCACTCACTCTTCACCATTGAGCAGATATGGGTCAAAATAGATGCTCATCAAAGCAGGCTTCCACCAGTAAGCGATTGCGGATAGAGGACAACGTGCCGAGCCCCTCCCAGTCTGAGGCGGAGGAGCTCAGGCACTCAATCAATATAGAGGCTGAAGAGAGAAGGAAATGAGGTGAACATTTCCAGCTCCAATTTGGGGTTGATGGGTCTAGGGAGGTATTTAGAAAAGGGCCCACAAAGCGCAAAATCTTGGGCGAGAAACAATTGAGATTGAACGGGCTCAAAGACAAATACCCCCATATCCTGGAAAACATAAAAACACGGAGATGGGAGAACTTCACTGAGCCATCCTCGGAGTACAATGAAACCCTTGAGAGGGAATTCTATGCATCCTATGGGGCCTCCAGGATGAAATACCACAAACGCAACAAAGGTTTCACCGACCAAGTGCTTGTCCGGGGAAAGACTATTTTCTGCAACATTGAGGCCCTTAATGAGTTCTACGTCAAAGGATGGAGAGCAGGAACAACTGAGTACACTGAAAAATTCAAAAATAAGGAGAATGAATATGGATGGATTGCCTCAGTGATACCAAAAGGGACTCCCACTTGGGTCGATCCTCAGCACAAGATATATAAGGAAAATCTCATGAGAGAGGGTCGCTACTGGCTCAGTTTTGTCACTTCTCGGTTGGTACCAACTCAAAATGAAACTGAAATAGCCATCGAGAAGGCCTTTCTGATTGCTTGCATCATGACTGGTATCAAGATAGAAGTGGGAGCGTTGATCATCCAAGAAATAGGGATCCGAGCAATGCATCATGCAACTTCACTTCCTTTCCCTTGCCTGATCACAGCTCTATGTAAAGCTGTGAAATTTCCCATCCTGCCAACTGATAAAACTGGAAAGGAAACGAGGGATATTGATATCACACGTATCATGGATATCTCTCGTATCATTGTTGTTGCTGCCCCATCACAGGTTCAGGTCCATGATCCGATTGATCTAGAGCACAATGACTCCCAAACACCAGTGACTCCTCAGGTTACAGTGGCCCCCACTTCGACTTCCGAGCCTGCTTCTCAGTCCACCACTGTCCAGCCTACCATCACCATTCCTACTGTCTCGAAGCTTGGTCTACTGGCTCAGCATGCCAATGCCAAAGTAGATCAGCTTTTGAAGACATTGCCAAATCTAATCAAACAAGCCCAGACGCCCATGCAATCCTCAGTGATGACTCTCCAACAGCAACAGTCAAAATATGAGGATCGTCTACAACAACTTGAGTTGAGGGTGGAGAAGATAGAGCAGGGTGAAGTTAGTGGGTCGCTTGGACTCAAGAAGGAGGTTTCTTCTATGAAGACCGAGCTCTAAAAGATGCAAAACTTGGAGTTCGATCTATCATCCCTCATTCCCACAGATGGGGATCAGGTGACAGGCATAGCACCTCCGAACTTAGGTCTTGACTTCACTGCATTGATGACTGATACTGCCCCTCCTACTGCCGGAGCTTCCCAGCCTAAAGCCCATCCAGCCCATATTGTGATCCATTTTGGGAAGGAGTCCGGAGGTTTTGGTAAATCAGAAGATGAGGAGGAAGATGGGAGCGAGGATAAGGAAAGTTCTAGATATTCAAGCGATGATGTCCCTCAGGATAAAGGAAAGCAGATTGTGGATGCCTCTGTTAAGGATGCTCTTATTGAGGAGGCTGCTATTGCATAAGTGGAACAAGTAGATATGTATACAGCGATCCAGCGGTCTCTAGTAGACATGGCCAGCCCTATAGCTCCATCAGTCACCCCGCCATCAGTGGGCGAGAGTAGCAGCTCACAGGCTCCAGCACCAGCTCCAGTTTCAGCTCCAACTCCTGCTTTGGACCAGCCTGAGATCATTATTCCATCAAGAGAGGTCACTCCTCAAACCGAGCTCTCATCGGTCCCAGCTTCCACATCTGAGGGTGACCCCTCCAGTACTCAGCCAGCTACTGACTCCCATAGCACTTAGTGTGCCTCAGAGAGCCCCAACTCAAACTCATCTCTATTTTTATGCATTGGGGACAATGCATGCTTTTAGTTGGGGGTGGAGGGTAGCATTGTAGATATTTTTATGATATTGGAAACTGTTGTACATATGCATGTCTTTATGTTACAATCAGACTCTTGTACTTATGTGTATTTTGTGTTCTGGATATATTAGTATGACTTCGGTACATGAGTTGTGTTATGAAATTCGTGATGATGTTAATATTAGTGTTTGTTTTGTGTTCATAATAGCGTTGTGTAAATATGATACCGTTGTCCATATAAAAGAAAAACAACAAAAACAAGTAAATAGTGATTAGGAATCAATTCCTCTTGGTTTTTCTTCTCCCGATTAAATATGATACCATTGTCCATATAAAAGAAAAACAACAAAAACAAGTAGATAGTGATTAGGAATCAATTCCTCTTGGTTTTTCTTCTCCCGGTTCTTTTCCAAGGGTGTAATAGTAGATCCAGGATCGTAGAATGAATCATTTTGACCGGTTTGGTGTAATTGCCTAGTATCAAGCATGTGTGTCTGTACATAGCATATACCATTCCACATATATAAAAAAAATAGAAAATATTGTTTTTGTTGACTTTTCCCAATGATGGATAGATTGACAACTTTCTTAAGGGAATTAATCTTTGTGATCAACTTTGTGAACTTGAGGCTCGCTCTGTGACTCTATGGCGACCTAGAGTTATACATGTGTCTATGATGAAAGCTTGAGTTGCCAAGTGTTGACTCAAAAGCGTCAAATTATGTGAATAAAATAGTTCATGTACCATGTGTGTGTGAGTTCTCTGTGTGTATATAACTCTCGTGTTTACTTCTATCATCTAGAACTTGCCCGGTTGGTTTTTCAATGCTAATTATAGTATGTTTGGTTGGAGGGATGATCTTAGGCATTCTTTGTCTTATTTGATAGACCTCTGTAGCCTTTCAAGCCGACCTGTACATAAATAATATCACTAGTACCCAATTTGAGCCTTTAAGCCTTTTCTTTGGCCAACTCATTACAAACCTCTCCTTTTTTTTGTTTGTAAAATAATCCCCTCTCTTGAAATTGCCCCTCCTTGAACATTGAGAACGAGGCTAAATCCTAAGTTGGGGGTGGTGTCGCAGTGGAGATTAGTAAGGTTGTACGTTGAGTTAGGACCACATGCCTCAAAAGTGTTTGTTTTAGATTATTCAAGCTCCAAAAGAGAAAAAAACAAGAGAAAGATTTGTGTACAAGAAAAAAACAAAAAAAAAGAGAGAAAATATGTGTATGTATATAAAGTATGGAGCCTTGAATAAAATTAGAAGAGGTATGCAAGGTGGTTCTATATTGGAAACTAGACGCAAATGAGGCTATGAGGGTTTGAAAAGAAGCAAAGTAAAAAAAAAATGGAAAATTGTGAGTAGTGTTCAAGGAGGGTGAAGTCACTTGTACCCAAATGTCTATCCAACCCTTCCCGAAACCTACATTACAAGTTTAAAAAGTCCTTATGAGACCTCCAACCGGACATTCTTGAATAAGCGGTGAATTAAAATAAGGGCAAGCTTATGGTATGAAATGTTGTAACACTTGAAGTTCTTTCTGAGAGTGAGTGTATTTGTAAACTGTCCGTTTTTGTTGTCCTTGTAAATATTGTGATTTTGGGACCTTCTTTCTAGTGAGAGTACATGAACTGTGGAGTTAAACAAAAGTTGAGCTTTTGAGTCAAATGCAATTGCACTCAGCTGAGGGTAACATTTTGTCGCAATGTCTGAGGCTCAAGGTTCACAAGTTGATTAGTTTTCCTTATATATACTATCAGTTCAGAAAGGGTAAAACAATTATAGATGCATGCTTGAAGTACTAGCAATGAACACCACCCGTAGTCATTATCGTTTCATGTTTTGTAAATAAAGTCTAGAATAGGCTAAGTTTGTTTTAGTTGCTTGAGGACAAGCAAGAGTTTAAGTTGGGGGTGTTGATGTGCCAGAGAATTTCGGCACATTTCAATACTAATTGCTTAGATTTTAGCTTGTTTTAATGCAATTATCTCCATTACTTATGTAGTTTTGTTGTTTCTACAGTACATAGGGGCTAAGAACCCAAGAACATGGAAATGGAAGCAAAAAGAAAAGAAAAGAGAAAAATGTAGCAAAAATGCTGGTCTGCGATACACTATGCGATCGCAGATCAGACATGCGAGCCGCAGAATGCACGTCAAATCGCAGACAAAAGCAGAGATCTGGGTTAAATCTCAAGTCAAGAATGCGGTCCATTATGCGACCGCAGAACCAACCATGAAGGTCACTGAAGGACGAAGATGCAATGCAAAGTGCGATCGCATTTCTGCAATGTGATCCGCATAATTGGAATGCGAAGAAGACCTGTAAACTAGGGTTCCAGTCTGCGATGAGGATGTTCAAGATGTGGACCGCATACATGCTCTGCGACAAGAATGTGATAGCATATCAGACCTGAAAGGGCATTTTTGTCCGTTTTCTGTCCCGATTTTTAGTCCACTATAAATAGTTTTATGATGTCTTTGTGGGCTCATCTTGTCTAGTCTTTGAACCACATTCCAAGACATTAATATTCCTCACTTTTGGAAGCTTTTGGGTGAAGATTCTCTACTTTGTAAGCTTTTATGACATTAAATACTCTTTGGTTTTTGTATTGTAGTATGAGTAGCTAACTTTAAATACTAAGGTTGTGGACCCTAAATGGGTGTTATGCTAATGGGTGTTTAACATTGAATATATATATATATAATGGTTGGTTGATATTTATTTACTTCTCATTCTTCATTTATTGTTGGTGGTTGCAAACATTAACAAGTGCCAGTAAATTCTTGCTTTGCTTGGGAAAGTGGGTTAGAATTTGGTAGAAGTAAATATCAATGACTCAAGGCTTTAAACCTTGTTTAATAGAATCGCTTAGGAATAAATAGGTTTTACTTGGCATATATTGATGGTTCTAAATTGCAACTCTTTTATATTTGGGAAAATTATAAAGAGGAAATACTACTCAACTATTGGGAAATATTGGGTAGTCACTTAGACATCATTTGCATATCAAAAGAACCTTCCATTAGAAATATATCATATTAACACCGATAAGCATTACACTCCATTAAAGGGGACACAACCTTGGTTTCTTTAATCCAATTAATTACTCTATAAATATTCCAATTAGTTGATACTTCCAAACAAACTCAATTCATACTCTTGTTACTATAAAACCATTCTCTTGTTACTGTTAACCGAATAGAGATACGACTTTAGTCGAGCAACACACTATAAGAGTAACCTTTTCACACCTATTCCCTGTGGGATTCTATACCAACCTTGTTGGGTTATTATATTTGACACCGACCGTCTTACACTATTTATTAAAGTGTAAGTTGAGCGTATCAAATTTTGCCCCTATGCCAAAGCGGAAGGGCAACTATCCAAAAATAGTGAGGTTTTGCGAAGAAGCCGAATCCACCACACATATATGCGAGGAGCAGTGATGACTCGCCTACCCGAAGTGAGCCTCGGGAAGCCAACATCCTCGATACAGATCAACAGGGTGATACACGATCCCGAAAGCATCCTTCGACGTGAAGCCAGGATTGGAGGAATCGTCCATATTATCTCCAATCTCGAGACAGCATCCTACCTCGAGGATTCCCACCAAAAAGAAGTCGGACTTTGGGAAGCTTTCAACGCCATCACTCGACGCGAGGCAGTACCTGGTCTCATGATTCCCTTTTTCTAAAAAGAAGGATTAGCGTAGGATGCTCTGATCACGAAAGCTCCACGAAGGTCGGAGGAAGCGCCTGAGTACAGGCAACTCCTCAGCAGAAGTCTATCCTATACATTTTTAAAAAAATTATATCTACATCAAGATCAAAAGGGACCCCATGGTACCCAAAGCTGACCTTCATTTAGGATAATATCCTCGAAGGCCCCGAAATTTGGCGTATTATCTCCGTACAACTCGGAGGGCCCCGACAGCCCGAGCCTATCAGCTCAATTCAGGATTGGTCTGAGGTACGACGATGGGTTCGGAAGAGAACCATGTTGATCGGCAGAGGATCAGAAAGAGTGCTCATGCCCAAGTCAGATATCAGCGGACAATAATAAAAAAAAGACATTCAAAAGGCCTTGAAGGGCATGAGAGCATATAGAAATAAGGCAAAGATCGAAAGAAGAAGTCAATAGAATATATTCATATTCATAAAAATCCGTGAACAAATAGCCCTCGAGGGGTCCTTACATACAATTACAAAAGCCTACAAGATCTACACCTAAAGTGGAGGAATGGAGAGGGAATGGGAAAATAAGCCAACGAAGGCACTAGGATAGGAAAAAACAATGCCAAAGCACCCCCATTTATAGGGGGTTACAACACGGTCATTGCCACAGCTAATGCATCATTGGAAAATCGAATCGACGACGGTACCTTTGCCTTGGAGAGCAGGAATCGGGAGTGCATTGAATGAAGTTGAAAATACACAAGCTCGTGGATTCCCCGGTTACCACAAACCTTGTGCATGGAGTCGCATCATCGGTATGACGTCGCCATAAGGAGCTTGATGAGTCAAGTGTTAAAATCGTTTCCCATCACTTCGCTTTGGGAAACGCGGAGACTATCTGTATGTGGAGAAATAAGAGGACTTGATTTCTCGCTCTCAAGTCATTTCGCAAGAATGTCTCGAGACCCCAAGGACTGGAAGCCATGGCCGAATTCTAGACCTCGGGGCTCGTCGAGGCCCAACTCAGAGAAGACTAAGATCGAAGCCAGGACAGAGGGGGAAGCTCCCAAGGCACGCGGCTAAGTCTGACAGGGCCGGCCTATCCAGAGCCCATGATGAGGCATCGCGTCAAGCCATTCCATCTCCATACTTTGTAATTAATGCCCACGTACTTGTAGTCGAGTTCCCCTCCTATATAAAGGGGACTCACACTACCTTGTAGGAGGGTGATGTTGCTCCATTTTCCCCACAAGTGCTATCTCTCTCTCTCTCTCTCTCTCTCTCTCTCTCTCTCTCTCTCTCTCTCTCTCTCTCTCTCTCTCTCTCTCTCTCTCTCTTTTCTTTCTAACTTACTTGTTCTTCATTATATAGCTTAGTATTGGCCGTAAAAAGCATTGTTTAATTATATCCTCATTTGTTATCCCATTCCCGATTATCCCCGATAGCTCGAACTTGACACTGACATCGACCCCGAGGTCTCCCATCGACAAGACTTTTAGCTTGCATTTCATCATCAAACTCCATATTATTAGCATCAACTGCTCTAACAACTAGCTTGGGAATAGATCACATATTTTTAGAATCCAATTTACAAATTTAATTGTTGTTACCATTTTCACGCTAAAATTGTGAGTTCGGCCCACGTGGGCGCGGCTCCTTGGACCGTTCGGTCCGGTACATGATTCCCTATTAAAACTCTGTCTGATGTTCCCTGGCCCTTTCGAGCGGACGACGCCTTCAGGGGGGGTGCCCTTCATCATTTGATTGCAAAAGAAGGCCTACGATCTTGTCGGATCCTCCTTAGGGGGTACGTTGCTTCGCTAAGAACCGTGCTGGTGAGACCCTCTTTGGGGAAGAAGTACGGCCGAGGGGAAAGAGTGCGACGGGCTCCGTCAAGACCTTGGGATCTTCGGGTAGACTTTGCACTTCCGAACGCCTTAGACGGGTTTCTGCATAAGGATTAGTTCTATGCTGGCGATGCCTCATGATTGATTTGTTATAATTGTCTGAGGCAAAAACGTGGTACGGATTCCTACTTCGTTTTGTCAAGTTCGAGTGAAGGTGAGGCCCGATTCGCCCTTTGGTTTATTTGGGGGCGGAGGTACAAACTGTTACATACCGTATTTTTCTACAGACGATTTGGTACCATAAGACCCCATAAGTTAACAACCTTGATATCGTTAGATACATTTTCATATGGTATTTATATTGAGTGGAACATTTTTGTAAAGAATTTGAAAAATATGATTTTATATAATTATTAATATTACTAATTTCGAATATATTTTAAATTATACACATTATATGAGTAAGTTTATGAGATTTTCTTTGTTGTAAAGATAGAAATTATTTTCTTACAAGAAAAGAAGGTTATCTTTTTAACATTTTAAGAATTAAGCATAGGAGAATTTTTACTCTTTATATGAGATTAGAAAAATTATATGTTGAGAAAATATATGTATTTGTATATGGATGTTTTAATAAAATAATAGTGTATATTTTTTTATATGGTACCACATGACCATGATAGTAGGGTACATAAAGTGTGTTAAAAGAAGTAGTATTTTAAGTAATTTGAGATAATTCTTAATTAGATGGATAATTGGGTAATTAATGAATTTTAGTGGGAAATAATCTAAAATCTTTGGATAAGGTTACATTATCTTACATGGCAGCTTTTGTCTTAGAAACACTATGACTCTTACATTCATTAAATAGGTGGCGGATGCTTCTTATGATTGAATGTGATGTAGTGTCTTCTAATTTACTATAATATAAAATAAATTAGTTATTCTTAACTTGAAGCTTATGTCAACTTGATGCCTCCTAAACATTTTTATTTGTCTTTCGAATGGGCGCGTGTTTCATGGGAGATGATGTAGTATTTAAATTTTCATTGTATTAAACATCTCTGTCAATTTTTCCTTGAAGAAGAAGTCATTCAGTTCTAAGATTTGGACATTGCTCCTTAATTAGTCAGTTGTTTAGCCTAAAGAATTTAGTATTTTTGTTTTAATTGGTTAGCATTGATAAGTACTTCTCTGGATATGAGGTTGATGATTATTTGGAGGAATTTGAAACACAGGGAGCTCAAATGTTGGTTAAAAATCCTGATTTGAATAAAGTTTATTTCTTATCTAATTTCATAAGACAACTTTGGGAGGAAATCAACTTGTACGTAAAATTGTTTCGACCTTCTACATTAGGTCATGCTATAGAACAAGCTGGGATGCGGGACAAGGAAATCGAGTCTATTCTTAAGAAATGAGGAATGATTCTTAAAAATGTAGGATAAAATCCAGCAAGAATTCTTAAAACCTTAGCAATGTGGGATTTTGGGATTCTAAAGGAGTACAGTGCAACCTCTTCCAAGAATATCATACGGATTTTCCCTACTCCAGGTATGTTAAGGCTAATCCTTCCTTCTTTTGGCATGATCCATGTAACGAAACATAAACGTAATCTTATTCCATAACTGGTTGTACACTTAGCAGTTAAGGATGTCTATATTATTTATTCATGTAAAGTTATATTCAAGCATGTCTAAGTACGTATCTAGTTCCCTATTGAGGTATATGATATAAATATTATGTTCATGATATTTTATTACATGAATCTCCATGCATATGCATTTACCACCGAGCTACGGCCGGTTGAGCAGTTACCACCGGTTGGGCAGTTATGTTTCATTATTTACCACCGGTTGGGTAGTCATGCATATTCATTTACCACTGAGCTATGGCTGGTCGGGCAGTCATGCATTTACCACTGAGCTACGGCCGGTTAGGTAGTTACATATTTACCACCGAGCTACGGTAGGTTGGGCAGTCATGCATTTACCACCGCGCTACGGCCGGTCGGGTAGTTACCACTGATCAGTTGGGCAGTCATGCATCGTACGATATGGGTAATAGTCTCAAAGGGAATCATTTTATATATATGAGTATAATAAGTATGCATATACGGTGGTACTTCAGAGATTCAGGTTGATTCTTATATGTCTTTAATTAATGTTGACTTATTGTCATGTTTCAGTTCTGCCTTACATACTTAGTACATTATTTGTACTGACATCCTTTTGCTGGGGACGCTGCATTCATGTCTGCAGGTATAGATAATTAGTTTGATGAGCCCTCATAGTAGACGAGATTGACATTCAGAGAAGGATCGGTAAGACTCCACATCATTTAGAGTGCAGCCGAGTCTATGAGTCATCGTGTCAGAGTTTTGCTAAAGACTTATGGGTAGGCTGGTACCCTGGTCATTTGATGTCAATTAATTTTAGAGGCTTTATAGACAGAGGTTCATTTTGAGCGCTATGTTAGAGGCCTTGATGTCCCATATGTATTCATGTTTTAAGAACGATGGTTCACTAATATAACATTTGCCCACTTAAAATTGTACATACGATTTGTGGCCATGTTGGCCCATGCTAGTTATAAAAGGATTGAATGAGTTACAGAGTGGTTCAGTAGGGCCACTACGACACCTGGTGCTAGCCACGCCTCCTAGTTTCGGGGCGTGACAAAGTGGTATCAGAGCAGTTCGTGTCCTAGGGAGTCTACAAAGTCGTGCCTAGTAGAGTATCACTTATGGGTGTGTTGCGCGCCACATTTATAATTGAGATGCTATAGGGCATTTAGGAAATGTTACCCTTCTTTTGTTTCCAGATCGTTCCGTAGAGTTGAGTTGTAAGAAGTCAGTATAGAGTTTCCACCGAATTTTGTATGCACTAGAGGTGCTATCACAATAGAGCTTTAAGGCGTAGATGTAATCTCTACCTATATGGAAGGAAGGTTATGAAAGCGACAGAAGATACGATGCGTGAATGAAAGGTAAGTAAGATAAAGGTGAAGAAGATACGAGATACTCAAGTACAAAAAGGTTGGGATAGTCCAGAGCTCATATAGAGGTTGGGTTTTAGTTTAGTATACAGAGGACACCCTAGCGAATGTTTTGAAAATCTCAAAGAGTTAACATTCGAGGACAAATGTTTCTAAATGGGGGAAGGATGTTGCATCCCGTATTTTTCTACAGAGGATTTGTGACCATAAGACCCCGTAAGTGAACAACCTTGATACTGTTAGATACATTTTGACATGGTATTTACACTTAGTGGAACATTTTTGCAAAACGTTTGAAAAATATGATTTTATATAATTATTAATATTACTACTTTCGAATATATTTTAAATTATACACATTATATGAGTAAGTTTATGAGATTTTCTTTATTGTAAAGATAGAAATTATTTTCTCACAAGAAAAGAAGGTTATCTTTTTATCATTCTAAGAATTAAGCATACGAGAATTTTTACTCTTTATATGAGATTAGGAAAATTATAAGTTGAGAAAATATAAGTATTTTTACATGAATGTTTTAATAAAATAATAGTGAGTATTTTTTTATATGGTACCACATGACCATGATAGTAGGGTACATAAAGTGTGTTAAAATGAGTAGTATTTTAAGTAATTTGAGATAATTCTTAATTAGGTGGATAATTCGGTAATTAATGAATTTAAGAGAGAAATAATTAAAAATCATTGGATAAGGTTGTGAGCACGTGATTTTTGTTTTTGCGCGACAGTCGCTCCAAAAGAATAAAAATTTGTCCTGTTGTACAATTTTTGGATTTCTGTGCGGCACTTTGTTGATTTATTTGTGACTTCGGCCCATTTTTATTTATTTACTTTATCAAAACAAAATTCAAAAAATGTGTATGTGTCATGCATAATCTGAACCATAACATGGTTTAAATAGAAAAGCATAAACAGGCACCTTTGTCCGTGATTTTGTTTTGTTTAATTTTACTTGTTTTGAAATATTTTAGTGTGTGTGCAAATAATTGTATTGAGTGTGTATTTAATTTTAATTTGATTTTTTGTTTAGTTTTAAAATAAATAAGAAGAAGAAATAAAAAAAAAGAAAAAAAAGAGAAAGGACCCCTTCTTCTTCCGGATTGGGCCAATTTAATAAAATTGGCCCAAACAAACAATGCCCAAAACCCAGGCCTGCCCGGTCCAGACCACTTAGTGCCTAGGGTGTCCAAACGACGTCGTTTGGATCGTGCCTGATCTGGGCCGTTGATCTCAGAGTGATCAACGGCCAAGATCAATCCCCCGTAACCCACCAACAAACCCGACCCGTTTACACCCGGACCGAACCCAAACCCTCAACACTTGAAACGACACCGTTTCACTTAAGACCATCAGATCCAAACCGTAGATCTAGATTGATCTAACGGTTGAGATCAACCCACCCACTAACTATATAAGCCCAGATCCTTACCCTGCCCCCCATCCGACACCCCAGCCTCAGTCTTCAACCTCATCCTCATCAAACCCTAGAGCCGCCCCTGTACCCCCCATGCCGCCGGTGACCTTCCCCTTAACACCCTAGAACCCCCTTGCCATCCTGAACATGGATCTGTTAACCATGTAGTTCGAATCATCCCCTAGGTCCTCGAATCTTCATTTGAAGATTCGAGTCAAAACTCGGTTTACACCAACCAACCCCAGCTTCACACCAGACACTCCCCAGACCCTCCTCGTGACCAAACCATACTTGGTTTGGTCCGAATCTAACCAGGGAAACATGAATCACGGATCTGAGTTTTGGAACTTTGTAGTTCTTCATCACTGGCCTATGCCCGTCCGAGCCAAAGAGATTAAGGTCTAATGGACCTTAATCGAAGTGTTTCTCATCTGAGAAACACTTCGATTAAAGTCCGTTCAGCCTTAAGAAAGGTCTGTCCAAATCCGGGTTCAAACTTTTAACTTTTCAAGTTTAAGGTGAGTCTGCTTTCTTTCCTTTATTTGTTTTAGTCCGTGTGATTTGTTTTAAAAGACTGTTTCATATTTGTTTTAATTTTATCGATTTTTGTTTGTCCACTTTACTTGAACCTCTGTGTTTGTTTGAACCCCTCCTATTCTGATAAGGCATGTGCATTGGTTGTGTTCCAAATTTGTATTGATTAACTGATTCCTCGAAGTATAATTTTGTTTAATCAGTATAAGTCAAGTCATGTGTCCCATACTTTAAATGTCTGATTTTTGGCTTCGATTGTGTATGTTAATGCTAATATAGTCGAGTCGACATATGTCGTCAATTAGTTTCAGCTATCCGAACAATAACAAATCGACTTACTTCTGCTAAGCATTTGTTGAATCAATTAAGAACCAGTTTTGTTTACTTATAACTGTTTGAATTGGATCAGTAGTGCTTAAATTCTGAATCAGAGGGCATGTGCACTTGTGCACAGCATGTGCATTGGTGCACCTCATGTGTTTTGTGCACAGCCTGTTTTTCCTGCATAAAAGGGCTTTTAATTTTAAAATGGTTTGACAGCATATGCTGTCAGACATATTCTACTGCCCATACTTGCTTTTAGTTAATAAAATGGAAATCTGCCAGGGAATGATGGGGTTAATACTTAAATAACTAATTGGAATCTGAAAATGAAAAAAGGGCACATGGGAGGGGTACTGTGATATTCAAAACAGGCTGTTAAAAGGGTTAAGGAAGGCTTATAAAAGAGGGATAGACATACAGAAGAGAGAGAGATCTAGAGGGAAATACACACTGAGAGGTATACACACACAGACACAGATAAAGAAGACAGAAAAAAAAGAGGGAAAAAGAAAAATACAGACACTGTGAGGAGTTTTGAAAGAGAAAGTTGATAGAGATACACAGAAAAAAGCATACAGAAATAGAGAGAGACACTGAGAGGGAACATCTGAGAGTTTCAAATTCTGAAAACAGAAACTAGAAAAGATTTCTCTTTGATAACCCAAATAGACTTCAAATTGAGGACTGACATTAGAACTTGAAAAGAAAGGAGATAGGGAAAGGGATATCACAAAATCAGGAATTGTCTTCTTCTTACTGTTTGTTCGATTCTCATTTTGTTCAAACTGTCCAAGTTAGTCCTGTTTTCCTTCAAGTGTCAGTTAAGTCTATTGTTTGGATTTGTGTGTTTTGCTGCTCCTGGAATTGGATTGCCTGATTCTCCGACTCCATACTATTGGGAATTTGTCTCATTCTGCCTTTTCTCCATTGGCTTATTGGCCTCTTGCACTGGGATTTCTGTTCTATTGGTACCTGCTGTTACTGCTGCTGTTTGGTATCGCTTCTATTGCCCTACTGACCCCTCGCTTCCTCTGTTGTACCCAATATCCAGGTACATACTAAGACTCGCATTTAATGTAACAATGAAAGCATGAATCAAAAGATCTGAAGGAGTTATAATCACCTGTTGTATTGCTTACGAATTTTTTTAATGTTGTTAAGATATGCAGTTTCCTGGTCTGTTAGCCTAATGGAAACAGATCAGTAAGGTTGTACTTAATTAAAGTTTATGCCAATTGGAAACTGTGACATTTTATTCGTTTAGGAGTACACAAGATGTAAATACAATCCGTGAAATATGCGGAGCCATTTAATACAATTGCTAACTCAAACTCGCTCTTTCAGCATGTTTCGAATATGTAAGGACAAATAATTGTTTAGATCTAGCTAAAGACAATACAGTTTCAAACTCTTGAGTTTCAGTGTTCATGAAGCAGTTTATAGGATGAGTTTCAAATGTCATTAGTCGCATTTCCTAAT
Organism: Nicotiana tabacum; assembly: GCF_000715075.1. Classification (NCBI taxonomy): domain Eukaryota; kingdom Viridiplantae; phylum Streptophyta; class Magnoliopsida; order Solanales; family Solanaceae; genus Nicotiana; species Nicotiana tabacum. The sequence goes on from NC_134097.1 coordinate 62,171,309, forward strand.
AAGCAATTTTAATTAATCTTGTCTGAATAAGTTGAAGTTAGAGAGCTCTTGTAACGGTCGTAGCATTTCACCAATCTCATATACATTTCTCTTATCAAGTTCAAAGCATGTTTTCATGAGGTACAATATTTCTTCATTCCGTAAATAATTAATCGGGCGATTAGCTAAAATTTGGATTTGGCCAAACACATAGTTAAAATAGCACGCATCTTTTCTCCTATTTTTAAGAGATAAACACATTAGAAATGTAGTCGCTTCAGGATGTTCCTTCTAAAATAATGAGACGAGCCTCGCCAAATAAAAATACAAATTGCGGGGCCCTCAATAATTGACCATGATAAATATTTAGAGTTTGGAACGGACTGTTTAGTGAATTCCACTGCCTTCCCCAGAGATAATAACGCGTTTAGATTCTTTAGGCGCGACTTTAAGTAAATTATATTCTTAAAATCGGGTGCACATTGATGTGACCCAAATCCAAGTCTCAACGGAGTCAAAATGTGTTAACAACTACGGGTGCATTGATTGTGACGTGGTTCGAGATGCATTTTCACGACGTTGCAATTCTATAAAAATAAATGATGATAATAATAAAAGCGGTTTAAACATAATAAAAGCACATAAGTCACAACATGTATTTAAATCAGATATTTAGCCATCATAACAATTTAAGCGACCGTGCTAGAACCACGGGATTCGAGGGTGCCTAACACCTTCCCTCGGGTCAACAGAATTCCTTACTTAGAATTTCTGGTTCGCAGACTTCATTTGGAAAAGTCGAAAATTTCCTCGATTTGGGATTCAAGATAAACCGGTGACTTGGGACACCAAAAGCCAAACCTTTCCCAAGTGGCGACTCTGAATTAAATAAATAATCCCATTTCGAATATTGTCACTTAAATTGGAAAAACTCCACCCGCGCATCTTACCCCTCGGGGCGGGCGCGCAAAAAGGAGGTGTGACAGCTCTGGCGACTCTGCTGGGGATAATTAACCTAGAACCACTGGTTCAGGGTTCAAGAATTCGAGCTTAGAATAATTGTTATATTTGGCTTTATTATCTGATCTTTATTACATGTTTTTGCATAACGTGCTAAATGATGTCTTTTACCGCTTTGATATTATCTGAACTGTATATAAACTGTGCCGAAACCCTTCTCTTCTTACCTTCGGGGAGAAGCTCGCTGGTCGAGACTCCCTATTCTGTTAGTGTCAATACCTGAAATAAGAAAGAGGTCGGACAAGTTACAAAGCCGGACGATCTCGCGGGTCCCCGGTACGTAGCCCCCTCCTCGACTCGAGTTGTCCGCTCGGGTACACAGTCTAGAACAAACACCCAGGTTACGAACCTAGTATAACGAAACTTCATGTCGGATCCCTAG